>NC_050101.1:85257819-85328997 GCF_902167145.1 Zea mays
TTAGTAGCATTCCGGGGTGTTACAAGAAGCCAAGTTTGTTTGGGGTCAGAAGTGCGAAGTACCTCCATCGTTGAGCACATCTGACCACAACACCGGTGTTAGCGCAACCCGACAGCAGCAAGCCTTTTGATGTATATTGTCATGCCTTTGGCACTGGGCTAGGTTGTCTTGATGCAGGACAACCGAGTCATTGCTTATGCCTCAAAGCACTCAGCCCTCATGAGCAGAATTATCCCACTCATGACCTTGAGTTGGCAGTAGTGAGTTTGCGTTAAAAATGTGGAGGCACTATTTGATGGGAACCCACTACAACATCTTCACTGATCATAAGAGCCTTAAGTACATCTTTACTCAGGCTGATCTCAACATGAGGCAGAGAGATGGCTAGAGCTGATCAAGGACTATGACCTGGAGGTACATTATCACCTAGAAAAGCCAATGTGGTAGCAGATGCCTTGAGTCAAAGTTGCCAATGCAACTGTGTTCTGATGGATTCCCGCATTAACACCTTGTGATGAGTTGAGCAAGATGCGGATTGAAGTGATTCCTTCTATGTTTTGTCTCACATTTCCGTTGACAATGTTGCAAGACCAGATCATCATGGCCCGCTCAGTGACAAGGGAGTGCAGATTATCAAGGAGAATCTCCATCAGAATACTAAGAAGTATAAATGTTTCCGCCAAGATGGAAGGGTATATTTGGTTTTTGAAAGCAATTGGTGGTTCCTAAAAATAAGATCTCAAGAAAAATCTTGGACGAGGCCCATCTCTCAAAATCTCTCTGCATCCGGGAAGCACCAAAATGTACCATGATCTAAAGCCTTTGTATGGTGTGACCAGAATGAAGAGGGAGATAGCCAGTATGTATCATAATGTGACACCTATCAGAGGATAAAGGCCAGCACACTTGAATCAGCTGGAGCTTTGCAACCCCTGTCCTTGTCCATACCTTCGTGGAAATGGATGACATCACATGGATTTCATCGTGGTCTGCCCAACACCTCTCGTCATCATGATTCGATTTGGGTATTGTGGAGCGACTGACGAAAGTGGCACATTTTCTCCATGAGCCACCACTGATAAGGCTCAAAAGTATGCAGAGTTGTCTGACCGGATCGTGTGTTTGCACGGATTGCCTTGAACCATTGTTTCTGACCGAGGAGCCCAATTTGTTTGCTAGATTTTGGGAACAACTGCAGGAGTCTTTGGGAACCAAGCTAAGCAAAGTTCATCTTACCACCCACTAGACCGATGGTCAGACTGAAAGGGTAAAACAAATTCTTGAAGATATGCTAGAGCTTGTGCAATCGATTGTGGCAAGAACTGGGATAAGCACCTCTCCTTGGCAGAGTTGTGCTTATAACACAGTTATCAATCCAGCCTAAGGATGGCACCTTTCGAAGCTCTCTATGGAAGAAGGTGTAGAACACCACTCAATTGGTCTCAGCTGGAGAAATAGAGTTTTCAGACCTGACTTGTGGCTGAAGCCGAAAGGAAGGTCAACTATCAGGAAAAATCTAGAAGCTGCGCAGGCCAGGCAGAAGAGTTACCATGATAAGAGAAGAAACCTCTCTAGTTCGAGGTGGGAGATTCGTGTATTTGAAAGTATCCCCACCAAGGGAGTGCAGAGGTTTGGAATCAAAGGCAAGCTAGCCCCTCGTTACATTGGACCTTATGAATCATAGAAGCATGTGGACCCGTGCATATTAAATTGAAGTTCCTCCAAAATGTCTGCCATCCACAATGTGTTCATGTATCTCAGCTAAGAATGTGGTTCGATTGCCGACCGAGATCATAGAAGAACTAGAATTGGAGATAGAGCCAGATCTATCGTACCAAGGTAAACCCTTCCAAGATTCTGCATTGCAAAGAAAGATCAACTCGGCTAAATCGATCAGATGTATAAGGTTCAGTGGAGTAATCACTCAGAAGAAGAGGCTACTTGGGAGACTGAGGAATTCCTAGATCGCAACTTCCCCGATTGCCTACCTAAGGAAATTGGTACGTAACCTACCCAACCCCTCCTCCTTCCTTTCGATTAAATTCCAGAAATATGATCTTAAATTAGAATGAAGCAATTATGAAACAAATTTAAAGGGCTTCCTTCTGAGTTGCAGAGAAATGACATTCAAAGAGCAGTTTGCCCTAATGACTAGAGCACCCACTTCCTATAAGTCCACCCTTCGCTTCACCCCCAGGAGGACTCTAACCTGAATCTCGGGACGAATTCCTTTAAGGGGGAAGGCTGTGACACCCCAGTTGTCACCTATGGTTTCTCTCAGTGCTAACCGCCAAGAACCATTATTTATGTGAACCACATTAAGCATGAAGCATCAAGTAACTTAAGAATAAAGATCTACTAAGTGTAATCTAAAGAATCTTGTTCCAAAAAAGTAAGATTTTCAAAAGAAGCAAATGTTGAAACCCTAATACCAAACCTAATTGAGCTCTTTAAGTAGAATGAAGAAAAGGGGCAAGACTATGAAAAATATAAAATCAAGGCTTAGGCCAAATATAAACATTGAAGTATACTAAATAAACAACAATAAAGATTATGAAAGCTGTCCAAAATATTTAATAAAACTCTAAAAAAGCTTCCAAGTAAGGGTTCAATGGGGATTTTCTAAAATTCAAATTCTGAATTTTTAGCCGTTGAGCCTAAAAGACCAAGCGTGTTCACCTTGATCTCTAGCTCAAATCCTAATGACCCCATTGACAAAATTTTGCCTAACTAATCCTCTGTCACATGCCAGAAGATGGCATTGGACGCGAGCCTAGACACGACAAAACCCAGGGATTTGCCTCGGGCTCGGCAGGGAGACAGACCAGAATTCTGGCTCCAAATCTTTGAACAGTAGGCAAAATCCTATGACCCCCACACAAGATCGGTAGCTTATAAGGAGAAGAGGTTTTGTGCACTGACCAAGGCAAAATCAGGCTCGGATGAATGACCACACGCGCCAGAACTTTGGCAGAATGAACACGCACACGTGTTCGACCCTGGTCGGCACGCCGGCGTTCGCCCAACCCGCGCGCGCTCTATCTCGCCCTAGCGTTCGTCAGTCCGTCGCGCACCCTCGCCCTTGGTCGTGCCCCGGCCCGCGCCTATAAGCCTTCCCAGGCGCGCCTCACCTCACCCCGTGCTCACCTTCGCCGGCCCAGATGCCCCTCCTTAGCTCCGTCGAGCTCTCTCTCGCCCGCCATTGCCACCCGAGCCTCGGCCACCGTGGCCAGCCACCCCAGTTGCTTCCCCGCAGCGCCGGCCACTCGGTTAGCTTCGCCAATAGCTGTGAAGCTTTCAAAGCCCTCGAACCCGGCAGAACTTCACCGAAGAACCAAGATCGTCCTCGCCGGACTTCGGCCGCCCACCCTGCGCCGCGTAGACCGTGCAATCCGTGAGCCGTTTCTCAAACTCCTCGCACAACACACTTCCTTGATCCCTGGTTGAAGCTCTCTGACCCGTTTGATTGGTCAATTGTGCCCTGGATAGGCCGGACTCCTCGCCGCCGACGAGCTCCCCCGCTGCGCACAGTGTGACCGGCCGACTCCGACCATCCCACGGCGACCCGCACATCTCCGTGACCCTCAGGACTCCCCTACACCCTCGCCACCTCACCGGAGCAGAAGACATCGTGTGCTGCGTCGTTGTCGCCGCCGTAAGGCCCTCCGCCCTTTCTTCCGCCGTGGGTACTGTTTGATTTGGGGGAAGGACCTCGGGTTAGGATTAGAAGAACCCAGGGGGTTTTCTGAATAGTCAGCGACTCAATTGAATAGTAGCCCAAGGACTAGTCTGTAAGGAAAATTGAAAACACCCGCCAGGGACCCCGTTGCAAAGTAGTTTTCCTTTTAATCATTTCTATTTAATCTTTTTAATGAACAGAGAACTTAGGAAATTCATAACTTGAGAAATACTTAACCGAAAATTGTTAAATCAATTTTTCTGGATTCTAAATATTATGGACTACCAATTAAAAATACTAAACCTCATGCTTTCTGTTCTAAATTTTAGAGTTTAGAATTAAATACAGAAACTAACCAAACCTTGTTTAATTAAAGAAAATTAGTTTATGCTTCTGTGTTGAACCTAAAAAAATTTGTAGATGTTCAAACCCCATTTAACACTGTTTAAAAATAGTGAGAACCCTAGTATTGAAAAATTTAGCAGGGGTATCTATTAAAAGCCATTTTGCTCAAAACTTAAGAAAATCAAAAAGGCATTAGGAATTAATGAGCAGTGAATGAAATTATTTTTTCTAGCCTACTTAAGTAACAAGAACCTATGAAAAATAAAAAGAACAATAGTCCAGAACAAAATTTAAGTGAAATGTTTTATTTAGCATTATTCCAACTAGAAAACAAATATTGGAATTATAAAACAGATCCAAATTTGTTAATAAAAATCCAGTTAACTTGTAACCACCAAAACCCCGCTGCAAAAATAATAACACCCCAGCCCATCATTTTAAATAGGGTAAATAAATAGAACATGATAATGAGTTCATATTTCAAATAAATAATGAGTGACCCAAAATAATGCAATAATGGGCAAATAAAATTTTGCTAGATCAATAGTGAGATAGGCCACCAGAGAAAAATGCAAACCCCATTTGAAAGATGCATAATAATACCATTATCAATACTTCATGAAAAAGGCCGTTTAATCCAAATAATTCCTACCACCCCTTCCCTTAAAGCAAAAAGATGCCAAACTTCAAGAATGATTGCTCTTGCACAAAGAAGAAGCTAGGAAAAATCAGAAATTTGTTGTTTGATATTTTTTCAAATATAGTGGTAGTAGAAAGCACCCCTTTGGCTAGAAACTTTAGAAAATCCTAGTAAAATAACTAATAAGTATTAATGGCTAGAAATTTGTTAAAAGTCATGTTATAACATCTAAATGCCAGTAAAAATAAGTCTTTGAAAATTTCCTACTGTTAAATGGTAGTTGTAGTTCAAACCACCCCTTCTGCCCTAGCATTTTATAATTTTGTCCAGAGAGAACTATTCACTTTTTAAGCCCCACATTTTAGGACAGATAATTATACACCAGTAATAAGCCACTGTATTTTTTACAAAATTTTTGGAAATTTATTAAGACAACTTGTAGTTCAAACCCACTCTAAAAACATAAATGAAATAAAGGGAAAGAAATAAAAGATAAACCTCGCCCCAATAAGTTCAACTAGAATATTGACAATTCTCACTAAGGCTTTAAAAAGAATTCAGTGGAACACCAAAAATGGACTTACCACTTAGTTTAAATGAGTGTGATCTAAATTACTGAGTATACCACCAAAAATCTTTTGCAGCAAGATTAAACCCTACCTAAATTAAGTGGATCATTCACCATCAAAAGTTTAATTGCTAAAGAACATATCATATCATGCATGTATCTTACTCATTGCATTCATTAGATTGTAATCTCGCTGACGGAGAGTACGTGCTCATTCCCGAGCAAGGAACTATCCAAGAGGAAGACCAGGAGCAAGCTTCCGAGGCTGCTATCGAGATCTCCCCGCAGCCCTAGCGATTGAAGGCAAGCCCCGGTTTTATGCATAACCGTATTATTATATGCTACTTTACTACACTTAATGCTTGTAGGGATTGTAATGTGCACTTAAGTGAAGGAGTTGCTTGAAACCTCTAGTTGCATGAACTTAGGATTCCTTTTTGAGATGGATACTAGTATGCTAGGTCGAGTAGTTGCTATGCTAAATCAGGATCTCGGTAGAAGTCGAGTGATTTTTCTAGCACTCGCGTGAGGTCAGGAATTGATTGTATTCATCTTGATAACGGGATCTATATTAGTCTACGGACTTGGATCTAGGGAGGATGCCTTGTCCATGAGACGGGAAAAAGGAATTAGGAGTAATGTGTGAATACCTGAGTCAAGCTTTTGAACGTACTAAGCACATGTCGGGAAATATGGTAACCAGTAAACCTAGTACCTGAGTGAAGCTGGGCGTGGACTTTATCTCTCACGCGACCTGAGACTGGGTCCTCCCATACTAGCTATGGTGGTACAAGTGCGGTCACTGCACGGCGGCAGCCGGGGTCAGTGGAGCATTGTATGCCAAGGCGGTGAGTCCTAGACGCAAACGGGGAATCGATGGGGATGGTTGACATGTGTGGGGTCGGAGTACCCTGACATGTCGTGTGTTTAGGTTTACCTTGCAAGGATAAAACTCGATTCGAATCGTCTGCTTCTCGCACCTAATGAGACTGCTTAACCCCTTGTACTACATTGAGTAAGAAGTGAAATGAGGTTACATGAGATAATTGTTGATTGAACTAAATGCTTGTTACCATGTATGCTTAGAAGGGAGCAAACTTAGTAAAGCTAATGATGCTAGAAATGGAAAAGCTAAAACTTGATTTAGATACAGCTAGTGCTTTTGGCAAATCAAACCCCTCAGCTAAACAGTTGCATGGTCTAGAGGTAGAGGAGTAGATTCCTCACACCGGGTAAGTCTAGCTGAGTATTAGTATACTCAGCCTTGCTTGTGGCATATTTTTTTGCAGGTACGCTTTAGGATATGGTTGATGGTGTGACTTGGCCTACCACCCTGCCACTGGGTTGGACGGTCGAGTGGGATGTCGCTCCGGCAGGAGAGGAGCACGAGGAGTAGTGGGCTAGGCTTTGCCCATTTCCTCGCTACCGACGACATCGATTATCCGCTGCATCTTAGTTTATGAACTCTTATCAGCAACTTGAAAAAGTCCCGATTTATGTAATAATTCGGTACTTTAATTTGAGGTTTTCCTGTTTTATTGTATTTCTCCTGTGACTCACCTTCGAGTGAGATTGTGGAATTTGATCCTGGTTAAGTGGCTTTATCAGACTAGATCTGAGGGGACTGAGGGTTATTCCGATTTAAGTGTGTTACGACCCTGAGGCGTGACTTAGGCACTTAAGCTGGAATAATTCGGGCGGTTCTGCCATATATTGTCATTTCATCGCCAAGGTAAGAAGGGTAAGTGTAAGACCATGTAGACTAAGGCTAGTTCGGTTGTCCCTCATGTGTGGGTCACCATGCATGTTGTATAGGGACAGGTAGCATTTCTTACCGCAACTTAGGAGGGATAGTGGTAGCTTGTCCTTACTTTTCAATTATCGTTGTCACATCATGGTGATGGGCTAGAATGAACTTTTCTGCAGGTACACTAACCTCGATACGAGTAGATCGTGTAGTTGCGCAATAACGAGTGAAACTGGTACGCCACCGCTAATGACGTTAACATTAATAGGTCATGAGGTCGTAAGTTACGTGCATGCATTTGGCATAAACATCATCTTGATCATTATTGCATCGCTCTCCTTTAGCTTGGGTAGGAGTTTTGTCTGCACTTATAACCAATTAAAAATTTCTTCTGCTATTTTCTCATCCAATATAACCTTGTAACAGATGGCTCGCCGCAGGCTCACTGCCCATAAGTCCACGGAGGACAGGCTCCACGTCACCAACTTGATGTGAGTGTTTCTCGTTGTCGCAACACCTTTCTTTCGGAGTACAGTATACCCACCCTACTGTGGCGCATTCTTTTTGCTTTAGGTTACCTAGAGGGAGAGGAACCACATTACTTTTGGGAAGGGAGGTTGTGCTGAAGGTATCTAGGTGACAGCCGTGGTTAAGTCTCGGGCAGATAATCTAGTGATGGGTGGCTGGCACTTTGGATCTTCAAGTCGTACACCCAGAGAAGGGGCAGGCAGAGCAGCTTACAAGATACTTTAAGACTTGCTAGACCATTTTCATGGTGAGGTTGGTACCGCCATGCCTATAGTATTTCCTAGGGGTGATATTTTCAACCCTAAGTGGGATCAGTCAGAGGGTAGATCTATGACAGGAGGTGACATCGAGCAACAACACAGCATCACCGCAGCTTGCAGTGATGCAGCTGTACAACAACACAGAGCGTAGTTTGGGGATGGTCAACAGTTCTGTTGCCATGGCTCAGAACCAGTTGTACCAGGCTCAAGAGCCGCACGCTGCAGAGTTAGCCCAAGTGCAAGCAAAGTTGGCCCAAGACACGCTTGAGAAAGATGAAGCCGTCTAGGTCAGGGATGTGGTTGTGTTGGACAATGTGCTATGGATTGGTGAATGCCAGGACTACTATACCTTGCTTGTTGAGATCATCAAAGAAAGAAATACAACTTTGTCTGAGGTAGCCTAGCTCAGGGAAACACAGGCAACCTGATGTAGCAGCTGAACAATGCATAAGCTTAGAATGCTAATCTACATGAGGAGGTTCACTAGTTGTATGCCCAGTTTAATCCAGTCAACCCGCCAGAACCGAAGAAGCAGATGTCGCCGCAGCCGATGATGGATGTGTAGTCTCTGAGGCCTATAGCGTGCATGAGTAGATGTTAGCTGTCGCTAGAGGATAGGCTAACCCTTTTGGATAGTGTTCCTAGGAGCAGTTACATGATTTATGGTGAAAGGCCGATGTAATGATGGCTTCTGACGCGTGTGTGCGTGTGGGAGGAAAAACACTCTTTTGGTTGGTTGTGCATGTGAGGGGAACAATTTGCTTGTATGTGCATTTATATATATTATGAAGTATGTGATGATGTTGTTGCGCATGTTAGGATGTGATTCTTGCCTTACGATTCTTCACATGAAGTTTTCTTCTATGAGATATTATATGGCATGATTTCCTTATTTCACATATGTTGCAACATGACTCACCGCCTACTTATAATGAAAATGTGCAGATGGTGACTAATCGACGCATTAACCTGGGAGTCGTTGGAGCTTCTAGAAGTGGTAACTAGGAGGGCGACCAAGAAGCATCACTTCCTCCACCTCCGCCATACACACCAAAGCAGTTCTTCGCACAATTTCTTGGAGCTCAGAGGAACATGGAGAACTTGCAGCGGAACATGGAGGTAGAACTTCGCAACATTGCTAACAACACTCGCCACGGGCAACCTCAAGAAGCTCATGGAGTCAACCAATATAGCGGCTTCAAGGATTTCATGGATACCAGGCCGTTGATATTCAAGGAAGCAGTAGAACCTTTGGAGGTGGATGAATGGATCAACACAATGGAACAAAAGTTCTGTCTGTTGAGACTTTCAGACGATCTCAAGATAGAATATGCAGCGCACCAGTTGCAAGGACCTACAGGGATGTGGTGGTCTCATTTCCGCACCGCTTACCCTGAAAATGCTCCCATTGCTTAGTACCAATTCACCGTAGCTTTTAGAGGGAATTATATTCCACCAGGCCTAATGGCAATGAAGGTGTCGAAATTCATGAGATTAACTCAGGGCACGCAATTAGTGAAAGAGTATCTACATGCTTTCAACAACCTGTCTCGTTACGCGCATGACTATGTGGACACTGAGGCCAAGAATATCGCTAGTTTCAAGAGGTGCTTGAGCCAGAAGATGATGAAAAGTATGGGAATTTCCTCCCGCACTTGCTTCAACGATTTCGTCAGCGAATGTTTGACTCAAGAGAACAACAACAATCTCTATGCTATGGCAAAGGGGCATAAAGGGACTTTGGAATCTGGAATATCATAGCCCTAAACCACCATAGTGACTCGACCAAGTTTCAGGCCAATGATACTTGGAGCAAGATTTCGCCCTCCACCTCCGAAGAAGAATCAACAACAAGGATTTAGGGGTCAGAAAGCATTCAAGGTGGCCTTACCGCATGCAAAGACTGGACCAGGAAGTTCAACGGGTGGTACCGCTCAAGTGAAGGGACCATGCTACAATTGTGGACAGATGGGGCACTTCGCCAAGTTTTGTCCTCGCCTTAAGAAGAAGAACGACGTCTATCCCGCTTGAGTGCATCTAGGGGTGACAATGGGCTCCAAATTTTACACTATAAAATGTAAGGATCAGATCGAGTTAGGATCAGGCTCTATTTCTATACATTTTTGAACTAAAAATAATTTAGGGCCCTAGCAATTTGTGAAGAAACATTTGGATCATGATCCATTACCACCCCTAAGTGCATCTCACCACTACGGATGAGATTACCGATGGAGAACTTGTGATGGCTAGTACATTTCTTGTCAACGATCATCCCAATTGTATTATTTAATTCCGGATCTTCTCATTCTTTCATGAGTACTGCTTTTGCTCACTGCTTTAACCAATCATCAGTATAAGTGGGGCATAAGTACCGGATAAGCTCAGCTGAGGCTAAAGTTTTCACTAATCGTATAGTCCAAGGGGCAACCCTCAAAATTGAAGGAAGGGAATTTCGAGCTCAATTGATAGTAATGCCAGGATTATCTTTCCATGTGATCATGGGAATGAACTGGATGCGGGCTTGGGATGTCATCCTTGACACCGCAAACCGAACCTTGTCACTAAGGGAGTCGCGAGGCACCGAAATGTTTCGGGTAACCTTACCTCGCCTTGAGCTGACTAATATATCCTTTGCGACCCAAGCAACTGCAATTGAAGAGATCCCAGTAGTTCGTGAATTTCCTGATGTCTTTCCTGAAGATTTGCCGGGACTTCCACCTAAGCGAGATGTGTAGTTTTCTATAGAGCTAAAACCAGGCACATCATCAATTTCCAGAAGACCCTATAAGATGCCACCAAATGAGCTTGCAGAGTTGAAGATTCAACTGAAGGGACTATTGAACAAAGGTTTTATTAGGCCCAGTACCTCCGAGTGGGGCAGTCCTGCTCTATTTGTGAAGAACAAGGATCAATCCTTGCGGATGTGTATAGACTACCGTCCTCTCAACACATTAACTATCAAAAACAAGTATCCTCTACCTCGAATAGACATTATGTTTGATCAACTGTCTAATAAGTTTAAGGTATTTTCAAAGATTGATCTTCGATCAGGGTATCATCAGATCAGAATTCGCCCCCAAGATATTCCGAAGACCGCGTTTTCCACCAGATACGGGCTATATGAGTATTTAGTCATGTCATTTGGCTTGACCAATGCTCCTGCCTATTTCATGTACCTCATGAACTCGGTCTTTATGCCAGACCTAGACCGATTTGTCGTAGTATTCATCGACGACATTCTGGTCTACTCTGAGTGCGATAAGAGACAAGAAGAGCATATGAGGATCGTGCTAACTAGACTTAGGGAGCACAATATGTATGCCAAGTTTAGTAAGTGCGACTTCTGGCTAAAGGAAGTGCAATTTCTAGGGCGCATCTTATCAGAAATGGGATATCAGTGGACCCAAGTAAAATTCAACAAGTGATGGAATTGAAGGCCCCTACCTTAGTTTTAGAAATCAGAAGTTTCCTAGGATTGGCCGCATATTATCATCACTTCATACTAGATTTCTCAAAGATTGCCAAACCTATGACTCAACTGCTGGAGAAGGATCGTAAGTTCGCTTGGACAGCGGAGTGTGAAATAACTTTTCATACCTTATGAACGTTGTCGACCACAACGCCTGTCTTGGCTCAACCAGATATTGAGAAACCCTTTGATGTGTTCTGTGACGCATCAGGGATTGGACTTGGCTGTGTTCTTATGCACGATGACAAGATGATTGCTTATGCTTCACGCCAACTAAGGAAACACAGAATTAATTACCCAACACATGACATGGAACTTGCCGTCGTAGTCCATGCATTAAAAATTTGGAGGCAGTACCTTCTTGGGAATGTGTGTAATATCTTCACAGATCACAAAACACTTAAGTACATCCTCCCCCAACCCGAGCTTAACATAAGGCAACACAGATGGCTCGAGTTGATCAAGGACTACAACTTACAAGTGCACCATCATCCAGGGAAGGCTAATGTTGTGGCTGATGCCTTTAGTCGGAAGTCACATTTCCACAGTCTTCAACCACTCCTAGAAGATGGATTTAATTTGTAACACCCAGCAGTGCTACTCAACATTCAAGTTCGTTGCTCACTGGAGGATCAAATCATCCAAAAGCAGAAATCGACAAAGGTATATTTCACATCAAGGAAAGGATGAAGAGCGAACCCGATAGCCGCTTCAAGCTTGATGAAAGAGGTATATTGTGGTTTGATGAGCGTTTGGTCGTACCAAAGGATCAAGAGCTCCGAACCAAGATCTTGGATGAAGCTCATGAATCTAAACTATCAATTCATCCCGGTAGCAGCAAAATGTATAGTGATCTGAAATCAAAATTTTGGTGGACTAAGATGAAGAAAGAGATTGCAGTGTATGTGTCACACCCTGTTCTGGGGGCAAAACCGAATGCATAGCATATGTGGGCGAAGATCCATTTTCCACACATATGTTGATGTCACAAGTGTAATATATCAAAAGACAATGCAATACAGGCGTAAAGAGAGTAGAGTAACTTTATTACATCATCGGGATCATTGTATCTTAACAAGTATCATAATCCTTACAGCAGAATTAAACATGGACACTCTTCCACAGGAAGGTGACTGGCGCATCGTTAGACTCAAAACTCATCAACGTCATCTGCGAAGCTTTCATCAACACCCTCTAATCAAAATATTAGCAAGGGTGAGCTCACTTATGGTCAAGGCTCAGCAAGTGGGGGGAAATTAATGCAAGTTAACAAGGTAGGCTATGGATAAGCGGTAAGCATTTTAGTTAGTCAATATTTTATTAGCAACAGATGTCTTACTAATAAGTGTATATCCCAAATATCCCAATTAATCAAAGGTATAATATTATATCAAAAGCACTTAAGTGAAATCACTCAAGCAAACCATTGATAGATCATCATATCTCGATTTATTTTCCATCTTTAAGTTCAATTATCATGTGAGGGTCCAGGTTGCTCTTAACCGTGAGCACAACTGACATATCAGGTTTACACTCTGCAGAGGTGGTACAACTTCACCCACAAGCCATGTATCCCATCTAGCCTGGGTTGATCGGACCCGTAAACACTGCCGAGGTGAATGGCTAGGGATCCATTATGAGGCTTCCACAAAATATCCTTAGTACAAAGCCACTCGCTAAGGTTTCCACGTCAGTATTGATGGCCCTCTGGGTGAGGTAACTTAGCCAAGACTACCACCCCATGTTAACATGAGCTGCCACCAAACCACTGCCGCCCCCTCTTACCCATCTTTTAGGTAGGGTTGCTAAGCACTAAGTCTATAGAGCTAATTACCAAAGCTAGAGCCATTATAGCACTCGTTGTTGCAATGTTATCCTGGGTGGTCACTCCATGTTCCATTTAACACAAAATGTTTTTATTTAACCATCGGGTTAACATCATAATAAAACTTCATTTTCGGAACACAGTATCATTAAAAGAGTGACATCATTTTTATTAAGTTGAGCAATAGCAAAAATTGCTAAGCAAAGCAATTATCCCAGGGTAATTCAAGGAGTAGGGTTGGTAATTCTAGGAAATCCTTATTTAGGCAAATCCCATCAAATTATGCAATATATCCAAAAAGTAAATGCAGAGGGAGAACCCACTTGCCTTGCACGAAAGTGTCATGTGGGTCGTCCTCGAACAAGTTTGGTTCGTCTACCTCACAGTCAACTTCTAGCATCGATTTGCGTATCGTACATACAAAAGAATACCTACGGCAAATAAATAAACATACACCATTACATGGGTAATCATTCTCCATTACATATACATTCATACATCACACAATTGTACTCATAAATACGTCTTAAAGCATAAATACTTATTAATCCATTATGACTACTACTTTGAGTTATCATCGGTGAAAATATAAGTAGATGACTATGACGCTAGTTTTATCTAGTATAATATAGATAAAAATGTATTAAAAACTTTACGAAAAATAATTGTTAATTATTTTCTTTTTTACTAACAATAGACTTTTGAGTTTTATCCCTTTTCTTTCTAAATAGAAATCTTATGTATAGCTAAAAATGTTCATTTCTAAAATCACCTAACATTAATATTCTAAAAATGAATGTAAATTACTAATTGGACTTTAGTAACATAATCATGGTTATTATGACCTAAATAAATATTTTACTAATTCTAAGTAATTAAGTGCTATACTTATGAATACATTTATCATGACTAGTAAAATCTATATTTTCATCTAACCGAAATACGTGGCCTAGTATTTCTTCTACTTTCTTATATCAATAAAATTATACTTAAACCACTACTAACAAATATTGTTCCATGTGCTAAAGCGAAGTTAATCGTAAACGTTTCTAGTATGAAAATCACCAAGTTAGTGAATAGAGACATCATTTATTTTTGAAATATAAAATAATACACCTGTCCAAAATATTGTTGCGGGTCTTGTTTATGATTACACGTATACATCGGCGTCTCTTTTCGATAATTTCTAAACTGGAAATCTCGGAATTAAGTCCATTTATACGCAGGGACTAAAATGCAAAATGTGCTTCTTCTACCTTGAGCTTTTGCTCACACGCGGGAATGGAGACGGGGAAGGGGCTCGGCCGGGCAGGGGTGCGGCTTGGGGGATCGGTCGAGTGGCCGGGGACGGGTGCGAACCGTCCGGCCGGGGTGCGGACGACGGGGCGCAGTCGACGGAGCTCAGGCGAGGCAGCGAGCGACGTGGGCGCCGTCGACGACGAGCTCGGGCGGAGAAGAGAGCGTGAGAGAGAGAGAGCTCGGGGAGGGAGAGAGGAAGGAGCTCAAGACTTTTATAGAGCAAGAGAGGGAGAGGAGAGGGCGCTGGGGAGAGAACGGCCGGCCATGGCCATTACGACCATCAATGGCATCGTTAATGGGGAGAGAACATGGGGGAGGGAGAGGAGAAGATGTGCGTCGGTTTCCGGTGCAGGGGAGACGGACAGGCGCGGTGCAGCGGCGCGCTCACGCGCAGCCAGGCGATAGCGGTTAGGAGGGAGGAGGAGGGAGGCCGACGGGTGGGCCCCACGTGTAAGAGAGAGAGGATGGGGGAAAAAGGGACGGCAGCGGCTGTTGGGCCTATTGGGCCGAATGGCCGGTTAGGGTTTTAGGGTTTTCGTTTTTCTTTTTTTTCTTTTTCTTTTATTTTCTATTTAAAAATATAAATACATATATTTTTAAAATAATTCAAAAATCATAATAATTATACCAAAATTATTTATAACTAAAATATTTATTTTTGGACCAATATTTCTATATTAATTAATTGGATTTTCAATATGAAAGAAATTCTACTAAACATCCAAAAATCAAATATTAGCAAACAAAATTACTCTAAATGCAAATAAAAATCAAACACTTGAAAGAAAAATTCATTACCATATTTACCATTAATAAACTAAATGCATTATTTTTAGTTGATAGTTTTTATAGTGTTACAAACCTACCCCCTTAAAAGAATCTCGTCCTCGAGATTAAGGAACTTCTAAGAATAACTGGGGGAATTCTGCTCTGAGTTCATCTTCTCTTTGCCAAGTGGCCTCATCTTCCGAATGATGACTCCACTGAACTTTACACATGTTGATAACTTTACTCCGTGTAATTCTGCGAGATGTTTCCAAAATTCTGATAGGGTACTCCGAATAAGTCAAATCTTCCTTAACATTGAGTTCTTCAATAGGTAATTGTTCTTCAAGTACTCTTAAGCATTTCTTAAGTTGTGACACATGAAATACGTCATGCACATCCGACAAACTATCGGGTAGCTCTAACTGGTACGCTACTTCACCTTTTCTTTCCAAACTTTTGAATGGGCCAATGTAGCGAGGAGATAGTTTACTCTTAACCTTAAATCTTTTCATGCCTCTCATCGGTGAAACTTTAAGGTATACAAAGTCTCCTACTTCAAAGATCAACTCTCTTCTTCTATTCTCATCATAGCTTTTCTGTCTCGACTGTGCCGTTTCAAATTCTCTCAGATAATATGTACTTGCTTTCCTGCTTCTTGGAGAATTTCTGGACAAAATTCTTGACTTTCTTCGGTCTGATTCCAATAAAGCGGTATTCTACACTTTCGTCCATAAAGTGCTTCAAACAGTGCCTTTTTTAGACTTGCCTGGTAACTATTGTTGTACGAGAATTCTGCATAAGGCAAACTTTTATCCCAGCTTCTACCATGCTTTAGAGCGCAAGCTCTTAACATATCTTCCAACACTTGGTTTGTTCTTTCAGTTTGCCCATCTGTTTGCGGATGATAAGCTGAACTGAAGTTTAGCTTGGTATCCATGGACTCATGTAGTCTTTTCCAAAAGCGCGAGGTAAATTGGGTTCCTCGATCTGATACGATCTTCTTTGGTACTCCATGCAGACAAACAATCCTTGACATGTATAACTCTGCTAACTGGGCTCCTGAGTATGTTGTCTTCACAGGTTTTAAGTGTGCCACTTTAGTCAACATGTCCACTATAACCCATATTGAATCATAGCCATCCCTAGTACGGGGTAGTCCAACTATGAAATCCATACTAATTTCTTCCCATTTCCATTCTGGTACTGTCGGTACCCTGAATCAGGGGTACCCCTTACTACAGTACGAAGGCACGGTGTCCATGCGGCTATCTTTAGTCGCGCGGCAAACTGCACCCGACCCCACCACGTGGGCGGCTCCAGGGCCGCCATGTGGCCAGAGGAGACAATATACTCCAAGGTGTCAACAGTGGGTCCGAACCCCCACGGGAAAGTGTCGGACCCCTGGATACACATACCAGACCTCTGGGCGAGGTTCAGGACCTCCACAGGTACAAACCAGACCCCTGGGACGGGTCTCGGACCCCTCAGAGGGGGGTCCAGGCCACTCACATTCGGGTCCCGAGATTCCAAGGCAAAGAATACCCAGGCCTTAATCAAGGCCAGGCGGGGGTCCGGTGCTGACACGTGTCGGGACCATACCGCGTGCGCTCCGACTCTCCGCTCAGGCGGAGACCCGATGATGCCACGTGGCCTACTGCCCGTGACGTAAGCTAGCGGGCGGAGCCAGACGTAAGGCCTCTGGGCCGCGTGGCCTCTACATTTAATGCGGATAAGGCGCACCGCTTGTCAACTTCACTGGCAGGCGATGTGCCGCCTCAGCATTAAATGAGCCCTGTTCACTCCGATGGCAGGTGATGTGCCGCCTCAGCATTAAATGAGCCCTGTCCACTCTGCTGATGGACAGCGACCAGGCCATCCTGCAGGCGGCATGCCTGTCCATTCCGGTGGCAGGCAGTACGACTGTGCTGCGGCATACACTGTGCTCATCATCACTCGTACGTTGCCAGGGAAGCATCCATTGCACGCCAATGCTACGCAGACCGCGGATATCAGGGAGCAAGGAGATTGCACAAGTAACGGGCATTAGTTGCTCCAAGTATTACATCTGCTATGTCCCTGGGCCCGCATGTCGGGGCTCAGTATCCTTGTACGTGCCCCCCTTGAGCTATAAAAGGGAGGGCACACGGCGTTACAAGGCAGACTCAGACACACTTAGACCCAACTCAGGCTCACAAGTTCATGCAATCTCTCAAGCTCAATACATCACACAGTGGAGTAGGGTGGTACGCTCCAGTGGCCCGAACCACTCTAAACCCTTGTGTGTTCTTTTGTCCTTCCCGTTTCCACCTAACAGGCAAAACGCTTAGGCCCCTCCTCATATTAGGATTTAGGGAAGGTGAATTCCGCCACCCAGCCGGAGATTTCCTCTCTGACATTTGGCACGCCAGGTAGGGGGCTAGGCTTTAGGTTTTTGCTTGTTTTCTTGCTCAGCATGATGGTGCAAATCGTTGAGCACCGGACCGAGACTTCAGAGGATTTCCTGGTGGAGGAAGAAGCTGCTTCTTCCACGCCATGGGTTCCCAACTGCCCAGTGCCGGGTACTGCTGCTGTGCACGCCGCACAGCAGCACACAACCGTGCAGACATCCTGGACTCCATCGAGGGCTACTCCGAGAGCGTTGTCTGCGGCCAGGGATTTGTTGCGCCACCCTCCAAGCTCCACGGCCTCACTGGGGGCCATGAAGCAGTGGCGTGATGACGTCGACCGACTACTCGGCATGGTGCACTCTAGCTCAACCAGGTCTAGGCCACGGTCATCCCGCCGCCAACATGAGGCGACAGCGTCTGTGCGCTCACCCTTAGTGAGGGGCGCATAGATTAACGACCTCCGGGCAGAGCTCAACCGCAGGCGTGCGGGAGAGGATGCCCGGGTCTCTCTGGAGAGGGCGCGGGAGCGCCAACAAAACTTCGAGGGTCGTGAAGACGCTCGAGTCTCTCTAGAGAGGGTGTGTGAGCGCCGGCTAAACATCGAGGGTCGCAACCTCGATCAGGACTTTGCTGCGGTAGCACCGCAAACCCTAGTGGGTGCCCGGTTCTAGGCGGGTATCCCTTTGGCCGGCGTGGGCTACGCCACACTCGTGGATCATCTCCATGCGGCGACCTGGCCATCCAAGTTCCGACTGCTCCTGCCGGAAAAGTACGATGGTACGTCCAACCCATCGGAATTTTTGTAGGTGTATGTCACCGCCATTACGGCAGCAGGTGGAGACACCGCCGTAATGGCAACATATTTTGATGTTGCCTTGTCTGGGCCTGCCTGGACTTGGCTCATGAACCTTACCCCACGATCAATATACTCCTAGGAAGAGCTCTGCACGCGGTTCGCAGCGAACTTCGCCAGTGCTTATCAGCGGCATGGCCTGGAGGCTCACCTCCATGCAGTGAGGCAGGAGCCCGGGGAAACTCTCTGGACCTTCATCTCCCGCTTCACCAGGGTATGAGGAACTATACCCCGTACCTCCGATGCTTCCATCATCACCGCTTTCTGCCCGGGGGTGCATGATGAAAACATGCTGCAGAAGTTGGCCACGCATGACGTGGAAACTGTCACCACGCTCTTCGCTCTGGCCGACAAGTGCGCCAGGGCTGCCAAGGGTCATGCATGGCACTCGGCACAACAAACCGGGGTTGCCCAGATGGGTGGCTCGGGTGCCATCGCTCAGGATGGCAAAAAGAAGAAGAAAAAGAACCGCAGCTCCGAGAGGCCGCCGTCTGCTGCTCCGGTCGTCGCAGCATCGACTGGGGGCCGAAATGAGCGCAACAAGCACCCACGGCTGCAGAGGGGTAACAGCGGCTCATGCCCTGTACACCCCAACAGTCACCATAGCGCTATGGAGTGTCGCGAGATCATCGAACTCGTGAAGCGCGTCAGCGAACGGCGCGAGCAGACCTCCAAGGACGGCTCCCCTCCTTGTCGCCGGCCTGGCAAGGAAAGGGTCGACAGCGGCGAGGTGGCTGCGGGAGAAACGGACCTCGGATATCAGTCACCCGAGGGGATCCTGAAGGATGTTTTCACCGGAGACTCCGACTCCGGTGATGACAACTAGCCGGGCCACCGGGGAGACCCCGTCCTTCCTGGTCTATGGGGCTGAAGCCTGCCTTCCCCCAGAAACCCTTTTGGGCTCCTCATGGGTCCAGTACTTTAACGAGTCTATGCAGGAATAGCTACGGCGTAAGGACGTGGACTTCATCAACAAACACAGATGGCAAGCGGCGACCTGAAATGCACGATACAACCAAGCGCTCGGGCGCCACCGCCAGTGGATCGTGCATAGTAGGGAGCTCGGGGTCCGGGACCTAGTCCTACGGCGAGTACTAAACCGAGAAGGGCTTAGCAAACTCTCCCTCAGTTGGGAAGGACCCTTCAAGGTGACGGAAGCATGCCGACCCGGGAATGCCCGCCTCACCACAACTAAAGGGGTGCCTCTTCCCAATCCCTGGAACATAGAGCATTCCTATAAGTCCTACCCACAGAAGCAAGTCTGAGGGGTTATGATTCCTTCTTGTAACTAGGTTGTGCATACATGTACACCAGCCCGGTGAGGTCCGCTCTCATAAGTCCGGCCTGTTGGTCTGCACTCATGCATGTCAAGTTATAAGGAAAAATTTTTACCACCTCAGATGCGCCCCTGTGATGGCTTTATTCTGCTACAGATTCCAGATATTATCATTTTTTATCTAACCCACCCATATGGTCTCCCACCCTTGCTGGTATGATGACATCCGAATTGAGTAGCCAGGCTTGCAGTTTAGGACACCTCTACAAAAGCAGGGGGTCCAACAGCCTGGGGGCCGGTTCTAGAGAATGGGTACTCGTCCCCTGGGGTGGTCCGGAGCTGTGTAGCCGCTTAGCTTGGTTCCGCACCCTAATCCTGCACGCTCCACCACTCTGCGATGGGTATCCTAGTATTTGGAACTATAGGCATGTGGGTTCGGGAACCTGGGGTCCAGTTCTAGAGAATGGACGCACGTCCCCTGGGGTGGTCCGGAGCCGTGTAGCCGCTTAGCCTGGTTCCGTACCGTAAGCCTACACGCTCCACCACTCTGTGATGGGTGTCCTAGTATCTGGAACTGTGATTCAGGGGGTCCGGACACACGGCTTGGCTTCCCAGGCCAAATCCTGCAGGTCCTGTTGCATGAATCAAAGGATGGCTGATACCAGATGATGGGTCCTGATGGGTGTGCTACTAACACTTCCTAGCAGAAGCTGTGTGCAGGTCCAGGTGCCAGTCGAGACTGCCTCCTAGGTGCCGGGACACTAACTCTTTCTTAGGTATGCTGGTATCTAGCCTCGACACATCGAGCCTACATCCCAGGGGGACCAGGTATCAGGAAAGGAGTTGATAAAACCACACACAGCAAGAACAAGCATCATACAGATAAGAGCTACTTAATTGATAGTTCCCAAAAGTATCTTACAAAAACAAAGTTATTACATCCGCCTTCAAGCGGGGCCCTAGCCTTATGTCTACAGGTATGACCTACTCGACATCAGTAGGGTCACGCTGGAAGCGCGCGGCCACCAACTCCGCGACATCTTGTACGACCTCCTGGGCTGCGTCTTCAGCAGCCGGGCCAGCGGTCACCGTTGCAGGCGGCACTCGGCCATTAAAGCCAAAGAGATGGAGCCGCAGCTCGGCTCGCTTCCCACCCCATGGAATTGGAGCTAGACCAGATCCTGGCGGTGTACCATGAGGCACTGGTGAAGCTCATGCGAAAGATGGAGCCGCAGCTCAGCTTGCTTTCCACCTCCGCAAGGCTGATGAACATCCTTGAAACTGAGCACTGGTGGAATAGCGCCACCCCCCACGAGGTCGTGCTCCTACAACAATAGCAAGAAGAAATGTGAGATCGGCAGCGCCAACACGCAGGAAACGAAGAGCATGAACTCCCCGATGGCGAGATCGTCGTGACGAGAGGCGCCAACACGGATCCTTCCGGCGAATGCCGGTGCACCCCATCCGAGCAGGTTGCGCACCAAGTCGAGTGCCACCTCGGGCTGGAAGCACTCGGGAGGGTCTAACAAGGCCATGGCGGCTACGGCGGCAGAAGAGCGCGGAGAACTCGAGGGCGTAAGGGCACTACGAGTGATGAGAATGGCTACCGCGCTCGGGGGAATCCCTTTTTAAAGAAAGATTCCCCCACTGACGCCCCGAGACATCGCAGAAGATCTCGCCCGACGCGCGCCAAGGTGACCAAGCCTCTGGCACGGGGGCCCGGGCCCACGAGTCATGCTCCTTGGGCGTCGGTCTCCGTGTGCGAAGAAGGCGAACCGCCACGCGAGGAGCGAACCGTCGCGCCTCTCCATCTCCACCGAAAGCAGTGGACCAGCCTCTGACACGGGGGCTCGGGCCCACGAGTCATCCTCCTTGGGCGTCGGTCTCCGTGTGCGAAGAAGGCGAACCGCCACGCGAGGAGCAAACCGCCGCGTCTCTTCATCTCTTCAAAAGCAGCGGGCCAACCTCTGCCACGGGGGCCCGGGCCCACGAGTCATACTCCTTGGGTGTCGGCCTCCGAGTGCGAAGAAGGCGAATCGCCGCGAGTCAAAACCAATGCAGTGGTATCGAGGCACCCCACGCGTGGCCCAGCAAAACCATAAAGTACGGAGGCCACGGGTCAGTCAGCCGCGGGGACAGGCGTGACAGTTGGCGTGACCAAAGGCGGACTGGCAGTAATTACGTCAGCAAGCACACAGAAGCAGCGTGCCAATCGCCAATCAAGCTTTGGCCCGACCTGCAGGCTCGTTCCCTCCGTTGAGGCGGGCCCGGGGGCCACTATCGGTACCCTGAATCAGGGGTACCCCTTACTACAGTACGAAGGCACAGTGTCCATGCGGCTATCTTTAGTCGCGCGGCTAACAGCGCTTGACCGCACCACGTGGGTGGCTCCAGGGCCACCATGTGGCCAGAGGAGACAATATACTCCAAGGTGTCAACAGTGGGTCCGGACCCCCACGGGAAAGTGCTGGACCCCTGGATACACAGACTGGACCTCAGGGCGAGGTTCAGGACCTCCACAGGTACAAACCAGACCCCTGGGACGGGTCCCGGACCCCTCGGGGGGGGGGGGGGGGTCCAGGCCACTCATAGTAGGGTCCCGGGATTCCAAGGCAAAGAATACCCAGACCTTAATCAAGGCCAAGCGGGGGTCCGGTGCTGACACGTGTCCGGACCATACCGTGTGCGCTCCCACTCCCCGCTCAGGCGGAGATCCGATGCTGCCACGTGGCCTACTGCCCGTGACGTAAGCCAGCGAGCGGAGCCAGACGTAAGGCCTCTGGGCCGCACGACATCTGCATTTAATGCGGATAAGGCGCGCCGCCTGTCCACTCCACTAGCAGACGATGTGTCGCCTCAGCATTAAATGAGCCATGTCCACTCCGCTGGCAGGTGATGTGCCGCCTCAGCATTAAATGAGCCCTGTCCACTCTGCTGACAGACAGCGACCAGGCCATCCTGCAAGCGGCGTGCCTGTCCATTTCGGTGGCAGGCAGTACGACCGTGTTGCGGCATACACTGTGCTCATCATCACTCGTACGTTGCCAGGGAAGCTTCCGCTGCACGCCAATGCTACGCAGACCGCGGATATCAGACACAAGGAGATTGCACTAGTAACGGGCATTAGTTGCTCCAAGTATTACATCTGCTATGTCCCAAGGCCCGCATGTCGGGGCTCAGTATCCTTGTACGTGCCCCCTTGAGCTATAAAAGGGAGGGCACACGGCGTTACAAGGCAGACTCAGACACACTTAGACCCAACTCAGGCTCACAAGTTCATACAAGCTCTCAAGCTCAATACATCACACAGTGGAGTAGGGTGCTACGCTCCAGTGGCCCGAACCACTCTAAACCCTTGTGTATTCTTGTGTCCTTCCCGTTTCCACCTAATAGGCAAAACACTTAGGCCCCTCCTCATCTTAGGATTTAGGGTGTGTGCTTTCCGCCACCCGGCCGGAGATTTCCTCTCCGACAAGTACCTTGAGAGGTTGTAGTAATCCTGCTGGTCTTTGGTGTTCGGCTTTAACTCCTTGACACACGTCACATAGTGCAACATGACTAGCCACATCTCTTTTCAATCCGTACCACCAATACTTTTCCTTTATATCCTGTTACATCTTTAGTACTTCCAGGGTGAATAGAATAAGCTGAATCATAAGCTTCTCTTAAGATAAGTTGGCGTACGTGCTCGATTTTTGGTACACAGATTCTCTTTTTAAACCATATTGTGCCTTGATCATCTTCTGTGAAGTCTGGGGCTTTACCCAAACTAATTTGTGTCTTAATTTCCTTGATTTTCTCATCAGACTCTTGTCCTTTATGAATTTCTTCTTCCAAAGTAGATTCAACTTCCATAACTGTTGCTTCCAAATTATTGAGCATTCCAAGGTTGAGTTGTTCCATTTCCCAGCACAATTCCTGTGACATCAAATGAGTAGTGGTGTTGTTGACTTGACCTTTACGCCTCAAAGCATCTGCCACTACGTTTGCTTTTCCTGGGTGATATTATATTTCCAAATCATAGTCTTTAATTAACTCAAGCCATCTTCTCTGTCTTAGGTTGAGTTCTTTCTGCGTGAAGATGTATTTCAAGCTTTTGTGATCCGTGAAGATTTCACACTTGTTTCCAATCATGTAGTGCCTCCAAATCTTCAAAGCGTGCACTACGGCGGCTAATTCCAGATCATGTGTAGGATAATTATTTTCATGCTTCCATAATTTCCTTGAAGCATAGGCAATCACTTTTCCTTCTTGCATTAACACACATCCAAGTCCTAGATGTGATGCATCGCAATACACATCAAATCCTTTATGAATATCAGACATAATTAACATTGGTGCAGTGGTTAGCCTTTCTTTTAGTTCCTCGAAACATTTCTGACATGCTTCATCCCACTTAAACTCTTTACCTTTCTCCATCAGTGAAGTAAGGTGTTTCACTATTTTGGAGAAGCCTTCGATAAATCTTCTGTAGTATCCTGCTAATCTAAGAAAACTCCTGATCTTGGACACATTCGTGGGTTGTTTCCAATTTAGTATTTCACTTATTATACCTAGGTCTACTTTGATTCCTCCATTGGCGATAATATGACCTAGGAAAGCGATTCCTTCAGCCAAAAATCACACTTCGAAAATTTGGCATACAATTGATTGTCTCGGAGTTTTTGTAGAACTAATCTCAGATGATCTTCATGTGCTTCTTCATTCTAAGAATATACTAGTATGTCATCGATGAATACCACCACAAACTGATCAAGGTATTCCATGAATACTTTATTCATCAAGTTCAGAAAGTAAGCTAGTGCATTAGTCAGTCCAAAAGACATGACCAAAAACTCATATAGTCCATATCTTGTAGTGAAGGTTGTTTTAGGTATATCTTCGGTTCGAATCTTCAACTGATGATAGCCTGATCTTAGATCTATCTTTGAGAATACTGTAGCTCCTCTCATCTGATCAAACAGATCATCAATCCGAGGTAACGGGTACTTATTCTTAATCGGTACTTCGTTCAAGCTTCTATAGTCCACACACATTCTTCTTGAACCATCTTTCTTTTTCACGAATAGAACTGGAGCTCCCCATGGAGACAAACTGGGGCGAATAAAACCTATTTCTAGCAATTCTACTATTTGTTTCTTCAGTTCAATTAAATCTTTGACATCCATTCAGTAACCTCCTTTTGAAATTGGTGCGGTTCCGGGTAATAGTTCAATAGAAAACTCTATATCACAGTCAGGTGGCATACCTGGTAATTCTTCCTGAAATACATCCAGGTATTCACACACTATTCTGATGTGCTCCAAATATTTCTCTTCC
Source organism: Zea mays (assembly GCF_902167145.1). Classification (NCBI taxonomy): domain Eukaryota; kingdom Viridiplantae; phylum Streptophyta; class Magnoliopsida; order Poales; family Poaceae; genus Zea; species Zea mays. Next base: position 85,282,783 of record NC_050101.1, read on the forward strand.
AACTGATTTACCATTGTCTCTGTTGTTGTGGGCATACTGACATTGACTTCAATTCTTTCTCCTTGTGGACTGGTTAATGTAACAATCCTCTTGGCACAAGATATTACTCCATCATACTTGGTCAAGTAGTCTATTCCAAGTATCACATCGATTCCACTCGATTCGAAAATTATCAGCTCTACTAGAAAGCTTAGGCCTCTAATTTCAATCTTAGTCTGAGGGCATGAGTGAGTGGCTCTAAGTTCACCTCCTGGTGATCGAATTAATAGTTTCTTCTTCAGGGATAGTTTGGTATATTATGTTTTTTCACAAATGACTTTGTTACGAAGGAGTGAGATGCTCTAGAATCAAACAAAACTGATGCAGGTATGGAGTTAATAAGAAATGTACCTTACAACCATGTCGGCATCCTCAGGAACTGATTCCTCTGTCACATGATTGACTCTTCCTCTACTCTGGTTATGTGGAGTATTGTTCTGTGCGGATCCACGAGCAGGTGTGTTCTAGTCAATCCTCTAGTTGTTGTTCTTCTAGGGTATCTGTTGGTTATGCCTTGGTCAGTTGTTGGCATAGTGGCCAAGTTCGCCACACTTGAAACAACCATTAGGTTGAACTGGGGTAGTTGTGTTGTTGTTCTTCGCTGGTGTGTTCACGGCGCTTCCTTGACGATTCTGTTGTTGCCCACTAGACCTTTGACCGGTTTGAGTGTTGTTTCTCTGCTGGTTCTGGTATTGGTTGCTCCTCTGACCTTGTTGTCCAGAGCGTTGTGCTTGATAGTTGTTGTTTCCACTCTGATTTCCGGAGCGAAACTCAGAACCTTTGGAGTTTTTTATGGGTATTTCTGCTGGTCTGCCCTTGGTACTTTCTCTTGTGATCCAACAACTCTTTCCTTTTGCTTTTAAGGCCAATTTCCTTGTTCAGCAAAGTCTGGAAATCAGGGAAACTGTGGCTCTATAACTAGTAGTTCAAGGGTCCAATCAAGCCTTCCAAGAAACGTTCTTGGCGCTTCTCATCAGTGTCCACTTCCTCTAGGGCGTAACATGAAAGTTGGGTGAAGCGATCATGGTACTCACTAACGGTCATGTTCCCTTGAGTCAGGGAAAGGAACTCCTTCTTCTTGAGCTTCATTATTCCCGAGGGAATATGATGAGCATGAAAGTTCACTTGGAACTCCTGTCAGGTTATGGCATCAGCATTGGCGTGTGCCGCGGTGAAGGCATCCTACCAATCGGACACAGCTCCTTCGAGTCTTCCTGAAGCATACAAGACCTTCTCTCGGTCATTGCACTTGGTGATGTCTAACTTCTTTCCAATGACCTTAAGCCAGTCATTGGCATCCAAAGGGTCTACTGCATGAGAGAAAGCAGGCGAGTGATGACTCATGAAGTCCCGATGCTTATCTCTAGCTTGGGGTGCATGTTGCTGTCGTTGTTGGTACTGCTAGTTTTGTTTATTCTATTGAATCTGTTGTATCGAAGCTATGAGTCCTTGCAGAAGTTGCATCTACTCTGCGATGAATTGATCCATCGTGGGGTTGGGTGGTGGTGGTGGCAACTGCTGACCACGCTAGTTCTGGTGGTTATTGAGACCTGATCGAGTGTTCACCATCTGTTTGGTTAGAAAGTGCACTCCCGAGGTTAGTGAGGAGTAGATAAGATTCTAGGGGGAATGGTTTATTATTAATGTTAAGTTTATTTTTTATGCTCTTATGGCCATCATTCCATAAGACCATTGCACTCAAGCAAAAATCCAAATCAAACATTTCAAACAACACCGTCACATGGTTGTTATTATTAATAGTGTAGTAATATAAAGATGTCTTGCGAACTAACTTATTACAACATAAATGAAAAATCTAGAGCAGCCTGGTGATGGATCCTGGTTCTCCATAGCGGATCCTCTTACGGGGAGGGGATAACGCCATGGCAGGGACTTGAACTTCAGGGGGATTCCGTCCATCAAGCTGAGCTTCCAGGGCTGCGATCCTTGCGTGTGCATCCTCCAGCTCCAAGTGTACCCTAGAGAAGTCCAGGGTAGCACTATCCAGGTCGGTGTTAAGACCTGCCACCACACCAGCTAGGGTGTTGAGGCGATCTTCTCTAGCTCCACCTAGAACAATGCTGGTCTGGCTTTCTCCATGAATACGTAGAGGAAGATGCTTGTACTTCGTGTTGTGCAGCTGCTGCCAGTAGGTGTGGCTGAGGGACCACAGAATTCACCTAGCAGCATCGCTGATGAAGCAGCGTAGGTGGATAGCGGCGTCAGAGACTCTTGAGCTGACAGAGTCCTGAACCCTCTATCACCTGCATCCATCACCCTGACATGAATGCGAGTGATGTAGTAGCAAGCCCTAGGAGGCTCATACGCTCGCCTTGTCTCATACAGGGGTCGGACATAGATTCCCAACACATGCAGAACATCCTGCAGCAGGTTAGGGAAGTGCCCTATCTCAAACATTGAGGTATAATGTTCAGTGACAGGCCATAACCCCACGTAGTGGTCCTGCTATTCTTCGTTGGCTTCCTCGTTGATGTTTTCTTCATCTTCTTCTTCTTCTTTGTCGTCTTCATCATCATCACCAGAGTCATCCAATTCATTGCCTCCGGGAGCAACGGCTTGGACTGCTGGTGCTGGCGGTGCTGAAGCTGATGATCCAGCTGCGAAGGCTAGTGATTCTGCCAACGAGGTGGGCGTAGGCAGAAACTCCTCCGAGCTGTCCTCCAGAATGCCTCCGTTCTCCACCTGAATGCGAGGGAGATCCATAGGGATTTCCTCAACTACCACTAGATAGACAGGAACTTATCGTGGTAGAGGGATGTAGTTGGTGTTGATCCGAGTGGTTTGAACAGTACGAACCATCTACAAGGAAAATTGTCAACTCAGTTGAATTTTTAAAGAGGTAAGGTTGATAAAATAATTTTGTAAGAACAAAATTAGCATGTTTTGAACAGACTAGGCTTTCCATTTCTACCTAATCTAACGACCTAGAGTCAGCATGGCTTTGATACCACTTCTGTCACACCCGGTTCTGGGGGCAAAACCGAATGCATAGCATATGTGGGCCAGGATCCATTTTCCACACATATGTTGATGTCACAAGTGTAATATATCAAAAGACAATGCAATAAAGGCGTAAAGAGAGTATTAGCAAGTGTGAGCTCACTTATGGTCGGGGCTCAGCAAGTGGGGGAAAATTAATGCAAGTTAACAAGGTAGGCTATGGATAAGTGGTAAGCATTTTAGTTGGTCAATATTTTATTAGCAACACCTGTCTTACTAATAAGTGTGTATCCCAAATATCCTAATTAATCAAAGCCAAGACTACCACCCCAAGTTAACATGAGCTGCCACCAAACCACTGACGCCCCCTCTTGCCCATCTTTCAGGTATGGTTGCTAAGCACTAAGTGTATAGAGCTAATTACCAAAGCTAGAGCCATTATAACACTCGTGGTTGCACTGTTATCCTGGGTGGTCACTCCATGTTCCATTTAACACAAAATGTTCTTGTTTAACCATCGGGTTCACATCATAATAAAACTTCATTTCCGGAATATAGTATCATTATAAGAGTGACAACATATTCATCAAGTTGAGCAATAGCAAAAATTGTTAAGCAAAGCATTTATCCCAGGGTTATTCAAGGAGTAGGGTTGGTAATTCTAGAAAATCCTTATTTAGGTAAATCCCATCAAATTATGCAATATATCTAAAACGTAAACATTATTTTATGCATTATTTGGGTACAAATAGAAAATGCAGAGGGAGAATCCACTTGCCTTGCACGAAAGTGTCCTGTGGGTCGTCCTCGAACGAGTTTGGTTCGTCTACCTCACAGTCAACTTCTGGCATCGATTTGCGTATCGTACATACAAAAGAATACGTACGCCAAATAAATAAACATACACCATTATATGGGTAATTATTCACCATTACATATACATTCATACGTCACACAATTGTACTCATAAATACGTCTTAAAGCATAAATACTTATTAATCCATTATGACTACTACTTTGAGTTATCATCGGTGAAAATATAAGTAGATGACTATGACGCTAGTTTTATCTAGTATAATATAGATAAAAATGTATTAACAAACTTTACGAAAAATAATTGTTAATTATTTTCTTTATTACTAATAATAGACTTTTGAGTTTTATCCCTTTTCTTTCTAAATAGAAATCTTACATATAGCTAAAAATGTTCATTTCTAAAATCACCTAACATTAACATTCTAAAAATTAATGTAAATTACTAATTGGACTTTAGTAACAGTAACATAATCATGGTTATTATGACCTAAATAAATATTTTACTAATTCTAAGTAATTAATTGCTATACTTATGAATACATTTATCATGACTAGTAAAATCTATATTTTCATCTGACCAAAAATACGTGGCCTAGTATTTCTTCTACTTTCTTATATCAATAAAACTATACTTAAACCACTAATAACAAATATTGTTCCATGTGCTAAAGTGAAGTTAATCGTAAACGTTTCTAGTATGAAAATCACCAAGTTAGTGAATAGTGATATTATTTACTTTTGAAATATAAAATAATACACCTGTCCAAAATATTGTTGCGGGGCTTGTTTATGATTACACGTATACATCGGGGTCTCTTTTCGATAATTTCTAAACTGAAAATCTCAGAATTAAGTCAATTTACACGCAGGGACTAAAATGCAAAATGTGCTTCTTCTACCTTGAGATTTTGCTCACGCGCGGCAATGGAGATCGATGGGGAAGGGGCTCGACCGGGCATGGGTGCGGCTTGGGGGATCGATCAAGTGGCTGGGGAAGGGCGTGGATCGTCCCGTCGGGGTGCGGACGACGAGGCGCGGTCGACGAAGCTCTAGCGAGGCGGTGAGTGGTGCGGTCGACGGCGAGCTCAGGTAGAGAAGAGAGCGTGAGAGAGAGAGCTCGGGGAGGGAGAGAGGAAGGAGCTTGGGGCTTTATAGAGCGAGAGAGGGAGAGGAGAGGGCGCTAGGGGAGAGAACGGCCGGCCATGGCCATTAACGGCCATCAATGGCGCCTGTTGGGGACTTGTTCTCAAATGCTATGAATTAAGAACAAGGCAACACAAAATGTTAAAGGTTAAGGCCCTTCGTCCTTCGAAGCCTTATTTCCCTTAGGATATAATGATCTTCAGACGAAGGTCATGAAGGACATACCTTCATGATCGCAGTATACATTAATGAAAGAAGCATGTGAAACATAAAAACAACATGAATGATTATGTAACATTATTAACTCATCTTCTATTGTATTATCATGAATAAACAAAAATAATTCAGAATTACATTTGTACCTTCGGCTTGACAGGAGATAGTACAAGCGTGATTCACGAGCGAGTACAAATCAGCGTGAACAGTACGGGGGTACTGTTCATCTATTTATAGGCACAGGGCACAATCTGTGTGAAATTACATTTATACCCTTTACAATTGATTACATTCATGACACAAACAATCATGGGTCAATCTCTCTTTTCATCTTTAAGTCGGTGCAACCCTTCGTCTTAGGCATGTCGTTATGCCGAAGTTCCCTGTAAGGTGGCTTCGGCGTTATTTCCGTGCTGATCTTCCGAAGGTGTTTCTTCTTACAGGACCTTCGGCTACGAAGCAGACCCCCAACAGTAGCCCCTTCGCGGTGCTAGATCATTTTCCGTAATGAGCTTGATCCGTGAAAAAATGTCCTAAGCTTCGGAATGTCAAAGATTCGAAAAACACCTTCCCTGAGCTCGTTGCCGAGAAACGATTAAAATAATCCGAGCGCGGGGTGGTCCCACCATGCAACAGGTATGCACGATCTACCGATTCATCTTGCACGCACCGTGGTCCACCGTTCAGTGAGTGTGGGTGACTGTTGAGCGGGTATAGGCGACTTGATGATTCAGCTTGACACCTGCAGCACTATATAAACAGACGGGTAGGTGTGAAGTTACCACAACATTCATTGCTATTGCACTATTGTGCTGCTGAAAAATTTAACCATAGCCAAAGCTTTCCCATCACATTCTCAAGCAAAGCATCATTTTGAACTAGCTTCGTCATAAGAGAGAGATTCGTCACAACCATAAAAATCATCAACATTCGTAAGAACTGCAAGGAATTCAACACCTGATGGCTAGAGTACGTTCAACCGCTAGGGTGACCCGCGATGGAGAAGAGGCCGAAACTACAAAGACTGCTCCGATCTCTAAAGTGATGAAACAATCGTGAATGGTTGTGACAGAGATAGCTACTGAAGAAGGTGCACCTGCTACCGAAGCTGAATATGCTGACATTGAAGAAGATGTTGTTGATGAAGAAGAGGAAGATTATAATACTCTCATGCCAACCAAACCCAGTCACTTGGACTTTGGAAAATCTATAGTTTCTGAGGATGATATACCTATGATGATAAAGCTAGGCTACTTCGGAGAAGCTGAGAAGAAGCTGATTCATTTTGGCAGAGAAGAAACCATTCTGACACCGTAAAAAGATGAGGTGGTAGTTTTCAGGAGTTTCTTCAGAGCGGGATTGAGGTTTCCTTTGAACGAAATGATTGGAGAAGTTTTGGAAAACTACGAGATCTATCTTCATCAGCTGACTCCTAACGCTATCGTTAGGCTCAGCGTCTTCATCTGGGCTCTCCGAAGCCAAGGAACAGACCCGAATGCTGAAGCCTTCTGCCGAGTGCACGAGCTTCATTATCAGACGAAGGCCAGAGAAGATGGTCTTCATGAGAACTTTGGTTGTTACAATTTCGCCTACCGCAAAGATATGAAAACTCCAGTGGTTAGCTATCGCACCAAGTGGCCAACTGGTTGGAAAAATGAGTGGTTTTATGTGAAGGCCGATGAGAAGAAGAGGGAGAAGCTCAAGATGCTAGTACTGAGCCCTCTGAGCTTAAGCTTCGGGCTGACTAGGCCGCTGTGCCGTATGGAGCCAGGGTCACCATGCCAACAAGCTGTGGCATAATTCCGGGTGGTAGCCGAGCAGATCAGCATAAGAGATCTAGTCCAAGAATATCTGGCCTATAGGGTGTTCCCGACGCTGAGTGAATGGAACATGCCGAAGCTATAGGGGACAAAGGAGAAGAAAGAACTTGTGCGACTACCTTATAAATTCAAATTTGAGAAACAATTCAAAGGTCCTTGTCAAGAATGGTTAGAAATGATAGAAACCATGTGCAACGAAATTTTGGGGAATTACACTAAAAAAGAGATCAGTTGATGACTGCAGCCTTTGGCACCCGACCGAAGCGAAGGATGAATCGGGTGATGGATGCCCTGAACTTCGAATATCCTGATTATGAGCGATTGAACAAGGGTGCCGAAGGGCAAAAAAGAAAAAGGATTGTTAGTGTTTTGAGCAGACAAGCTGCCAGAATGGTAAAAGAAGATGAAGAAATTCTGAAGAGGAAAAAATCGAGCCCTGAGCCGAAGGTAGCTGCTCCGAAGAAGAGGAAAGTTGCGGCTCCAAAGCCAAAAACAACTGAAATAGAAGAAGAGACTCCTTCAACACCTTCAGCAGCCGACGTGGAAGAAATTTTAAAGGTAATGATTGAATCCTTGCCTATCATGCTAAGTCCACTAGGGCCACATCTGACGAAGCTTTTACAGAAGAAGGGGGAGCTCTCGGCAGCGAAGAAGTTTGCTGGGCCAAAAAGGTGGAGGATTATTACTGTGATTGAAGCCATTGAAGAAACACCACCGCCGACCTCGGTGTCAAAAACATCAGCTGCCGAAGACGCTACAACTACCGAAGCTACCCCCGCCGAAGCTGCAACTGCCGAAGCTGCAACGGCCGAAGATACAAACCTGGAGGGCACATTTTCTGATATTGATAAAATGCTTTTGAATATGGCCGCGGAAGAAGCTGCTACAGCTGCCGAAGAGACCCAAGCCACAGTGCCTGGAAAAGAGAAGGAGATCGCCGAAGATACTTCGGAGGAAAAGGATTTCAATTTTCAAAACATAATTGGTCAAAAACTGTCTAAGGCTGAGAAAGAAGAGCTAAGAGATTATGCAATGTCATGCGACTATCAACCAGGAGCATTGCTCTTCGGCGGTATTGACGACGAAAGCTTAGGATGCCTCCAAGACCGAACTAGAGCGAAGGTTCTCAGTACTCTGTCGAAGAGTATTGGTTTCCCGAAGCTTGAGGCCGACATCAGCCGCTACCGACGATAGCATATCGTCAGTAGTTTATTCTATTCTATTTCAAGGTAAAACCTTTACTTAGGCTTTTCATTGCTTTAACGATGAAGGTGTTTTCTGACGAAGGTTGTTTTTGCGCAGAGCATGCTATTAAGTAAAGCCTTGAGAATGCAACAGGACCTTGAAGATAAAAAACATGAGGTTATAATTGAAGGCTTAGAGAGCAAAATAAAAGATCACGAAGCTGCTCTTGAGAAGAAGGATTTTGAACTTCAATCAATGGAAGTGTGGCAGAACCACCCGAATTATTCCAGCTTAAGTGCCTAAGTCACGCCTCAGGGGCCGTAACACACTTAAATCGGAATAACCCGTCAGTCCCTCAGATCTAGTCTGATAGAGCCACTTAACTAGGATCAAATTCCACAATCTCACTCGAAGGTGAGTCACAGAAGAAATACAATAAAACAGGAAACCTCAAATTAAGTGCTGAGTTATTACATAAATCGGAGTTTTTGAGTAGCAAATGAGAGTTCACAAAATAAAATGCATCGGATAATCGATGTCGTCGGTATTGAGGGAATGGGCAAGGCCTAGCCCACTACTCCTCGTGCTCCTCTCCTGCCGGAGCAACATCCCACTCGACCGTCCAGCCCGGTGGCAGGGTGGTAGGCCAAGTCACACCATCAACCATTTCTTGAATTGCACCTGCAAAAATTATGCCACAAGCAAGGCTGAGTATACTAATACTCAGCTAGACTTAGCCGGTGTGAGGAGTCTACTCCTCTACCTCTAGACTATGCAGCTGTTTGGCTGAGGGGTTGGTTTGCCAAAAGCACTAGCTGTTTCTAAAATTCATTTTTAGCTCTTCAAATTCTAGCATCATTATCTTAGCTAGGTTTGCTCCTTCTAAGCATACATGGTAACAAGCATTTATTTCAATCAACAAATTGTCTCATGTAACCTCATTTCACTTCTTACTCGATGCAGTACAAGGGGTCAAGCAGTCTCATTAGCTGCGAGAAGCAGACGATTCGAATCGAGTTTTATCCTTGCAAGGTAAACCTAAACACACGACATGTCGGGGTACTCCGACCCCGCACATGACAATCGTCCCCATCGATTCCCCGTTCGCGTCCAGGCCTCACCGCCTTGGCATACAATGCTCCACTGACCCCGGCTGCCGCCGTGCAGTGACCGCACTTGTATCCACCATAGCTAGCATGGGAGACCCAGTCTCAGTCGCAAGAGGGATAAAGTCCGTGCCCGGCTTCACTCAGGTACTAGGTTTATCGGTTACCATTTTTCCCGACATGTGCTTAGTACGTTCAAAAGCTTGACTCAGGTATCCACACATTAATCCTTAATTCCTTTTTCCCGTCTCATTGTCAAGGCATCCTCCCTGGATCCAAGTCCATAGACTAACATAGATCCCGTTATCAAGATGAATACAATCAATTCCTGACCTCGCGCGAGTGCTAGAAAAATCACTCGACTTCTACCGAGATCCTGATTAGCAAGCAGCTACTCGACCTAGCATACTAGTATTCATCTCAACAAGGAATCCTATGTTCATGCAACTAGAGGTTTCAAGCAACTCCTACACTTAAGTGCACATTACAATCCTACAAGCATTAAGTGTAGTAAAGTAGCATATAATAATACGGTTATGCATATAAACCGGGGCTTGCCTTCAATAGCTGGGGCTGCAGGGAGATCCTCGATAGCAGCCTCGGAAGCTTGCTCCTGGTTCTCCTCTTGGACAGTTCCTTGCTCGGGGATGAGCACGTACTCTCCGTCGGCGAGATTACAATCTAATGAATGCAATGCGTAAGACATATGCATGATATGATATGTGCTTTAGTAATTTCAACTTTTGATGGTGTATGGTCTACTTGAGTTAGATAGAGTTAAACCTTACTTATGTGAGACCTTTGGGTGGTATACTTGGTGAGTTGGATCAAACTTAGCTAAGGTAAGTGGTAGGTTTATTTTTAGGTTTCCACTGAATTCTTTTTAAAGTCTTACTGAGAATTGACAAGAATTCAAGTTGGACTTATTGGAGTGAGATCTATTTCTCCCTTCTTTTTCTTTATTCTCTTTAAGTTTTTGGAGTGGGTTTGAACTACAAGTTGCCTTAATAAGATTCCAAAAATTCTGTAAAAATTATAGTGGCTTATTACTGGTGTATAGTTCTCTGTCTCAAAATTTGGGGGTCAGAAAGTGAATAGTTTTCTCTGGACAAAATTACCAAATTCTGTAAAAATTACAAGTTGCCTTCTTAATAGTTTTCTTTGAACTACAACTATTATTTAATAGTAGGTAATTCTCTAAAACTTATTTTTGCTGGCTTTTATGTGCTATAACATGACTTGGCACAAAATTCTAGCCATTAACTCTTATTAGTTATTTTACTAGGATTTTCTAAAGTTTCTAGCCAAAGGGGTGCTTTCTACTACCACTATATTTGAAAAATATCAAACAACAGATTTCTGATTTTTCTTAGCTTCTATTTTGCGCAAGAGCAATCATTCTGAAGTTTGACATCTTTTTGCTTAAGGGAAGGGGTGGTATGCATTAATTGGATTAAATGGTCTTTCTTATACAATATTAGCAATAGGTATTATTTTGCATCTTTTTAAGGGGTTTGCATTTTTCTCTAGTGTCCTATCTCATCATTGACCTAGCAAAATTTTATTTGCCCATTATTGTATTATTATGGGTTATTCATGATTTATTTGGAAAAAGACTCATTATCATATTATATTTATTTACCCTACTTAAAATGATGGGCTGGGGTGTTTATTATTTTTGCAGTGGGGTTCTGGTGGTTACAAGTCCACTGGATTTTTGTTATCAATTTTGGGTCTGGTTTTGTAATTCTAATAATTGATTTCTAGTTGGAATAATGCTAAATAACACATTTCACCTTAAAACTGATCTGGACTAAAGGTCCCTTTATTTTTCCTAGGTTCTCTGTTACTTAAGTAAACTAGGAAAAATAATTTCACTCACTGTTCATTAATTTCTAATGCCTTTCTGATTTTCTTAAGTTTTGGGCAGAAATGGCTTTTAATAGATATCTACACTATATTTTTCAATACTGGGGTTCTTACTATTTTTAAAGAGTGCTTAAATGAGGTTGGAACATCTACAAATTTTCTTAGGTTCAGCAAAGAAACATAACTAATTTTCCTTAATTAAACAAGGTTTGGTCAGTTTCTGTTTTTAATTTTAAACTCTAAAAATTAAAACAGAAAGCATAGGGTTCAATATTTTTAAATGATAGCTCATATTATTTAGGATCTAGCAAAATTAGTTTGACCACTTTTGCTTAAGAATTCATCAAGTTATGAATTTTTAAGTTCTCTGTTTATTTAAAAAGATTAAACAGAATTGATTAAATGGAAAACTACTTTGCAACGGGGTCCCTGGCGGGTGTTTTAAGTTTTCCTTACAGACTAGTCCCTGGGCTACTATTCAAATGAGTCACTGACATCTCAGAAAACCCCCTGGGTTCTTCTAATCCTAAGCCGAGGTCCTTTCCCCAATTTAAACAGTACCCGCGGCGGAAGAAAGGGCAGAGGGGCTTACAGGCGGCGAGATTGCTCCGGTAAGGTGGCCGAGGGTGTAGGGGAGGTCCTGACGGTCACGACGATGTGCGGGTCGCCGTCGGGGATGGTCGGAGTTGGCCGGTCCGCGTGCGCAGGCGGGGGAGTTCGTTGGCGGCGAGGAGTCCGGCCTATCCAGGGCGAAATTGACTAATCAAACGGGTCAGAGAGCTTCACCAGGGATCAAGGAAGGGGTGTGCGCGAGGAATTAAAGAATAGCTCACCGGAGTGTCCAGTCCACGCGTGCAGGCGGGCGACCGAAGTCCGGTGAGGTCGATCTCGGGCTTCCGATGAAGTTCTGCCGGGTCCGAGGGCTTGGAAAGCTTCACGGGCCATTGGCGGAGCTAGCCGAAGCACTGGCGCGACTTGAGGGTGACTATAGTGGGCTGGCCACGGTGGCCGAAGCTCTGGCGGCAATGGCGGGCGGAAAAGAGCTCGCCGGAGCTAAGGAGGGGTGGCTGGCCGGTGATGGTGAGCGCGGGGTGCAGTGAGGCGCGCCCGGGGAGGCTTTATAGGCGCAGGCGGGCACGGCCGAGGGCGAGGGCGCGCGGCAGACTTGACTGAACGCTGGGGCGAGCGCGCGCGCGGGTTGGGCGAGCGCCGGCGTGCCGACCAGGGTCGAACACGTGTGCCCGTGCGTTCTGCCCAAGTTCTGGCGCGTGTGGTCACTCATCCGAGCCTGCTCTCGCCTTGGTCAGTGCACAAAACCTCTTCTCCTCCCTACAAGCTACCGATCTTGTTTGGGGGTCATAGGATTTTGCCTACTGGTTGCAGAGATATGGAGCCCGGAAATCCGGTCTGTCTCCATGCTCGAACCCGAGGCAAATCCAGGGTTTTGTCGTGTCAAGGGCTCGCGTCCCAATGCCATCTTCTAGCATGCGATAGAGGGGTTAGTTAGGCACATTTTTGTTAATGGGACCGTTAGGATTTGAGTTAGGGATCAAGGTGAACACGCTTGATCTTTGGCTCAAGGTCTGAAATTGAGAATTCTGAAATTCAGAATTTCCTATTGAGTCCCCACATGAGAAGCTTGCTTGGGGTTTTATTTGAATTATTTTGGCCAAGCTTCCTCAATCTTTATTGTTGCTTATTGAATATACTTCAATGTTTATAATTGGCCCAAGCCATGATTTTAAATTTTTCATACCCTTTTCCCCATTCTCTTGAATTTTGTTCGTAGGGCTCAATTAGGGTTTTTGTTGGGGTTGCACATTTTGCCTTTTTGAAAAACCTATTTTCTTTGATCATGATACTTTTAAGTATAGGATTAGTGGGTCCTTTATTCTTAAGTCAATTTGATGTTCATGCTCAATTTTGGTTCACATAAGATGATGGTTCATGGGTTAGCACTTTGAGAGAAACCCTAGGTGACACTAGGGTGTCACAGGAAGGCTTACTGGCGAAAGCCCAAGCTAAAATTGCCAGATTAAATAGTGAACTCCTCGCAAAGACAGAAAGCTTCGAACAAGAAAAGCAGAAATTTGATGTGAAGCTTGAGGCTAAAGTTGAAAAAAGTTCAAATTTACAGAAATCATTGAAAGAGCTTCAAGATAAATGTCTAGGCTTCGGCAACCGATGTGTGCAGCGGCTGAAGCAGGTCTTCAACTCAGTTGGGGCCAGATCTGAGAAGTTTGAACCTTCAGTTGAAGACCTGCCAGGGACCTTCGAACACATTGAGGGCGAAGTTGATGCTCTTGACGAAGTTATAGCTGGGCACGGCGATTTCTGTGCCCTGCTAGCTTCTCGGGGCACAGCTGTTGCCTTCATGAAAACTGGTTGCACACATGGGAAAATTGTCAATAGACCTAACTTCAGCTTATCATCAGCAGACTTAACTGATATCCCTAGCTTGGCCTAAAGCATAGGAAATAGATTTATAACACAAATTTGGACGAAGGGTGGGCGAAGCTTAGCTGGTGATGAAGCTCGAAGTCACCTCAAGCCGGTAATAAACTCATACCTGATGCTTACCTTTTCCTTGAAACTTGAGTTTACCTTATAACGCTTTGTTATGTACAGGACGACAAAGCCGAAGAGCAATGAACCGAAGCTTTTAGCGGATGGTGATGAAGTGACGAAGCTGAAGACACTACTATGAAAAAACTTTTTAGAGAAATTCTTGAATTTTCATTGTAAAAAATATTGTAATTTAGGAACCAGACACTACTCTGTAAATTTGTCCATACCTTGTAATATATTTTTACCTTTTTGTCCATGTATGAACTGCTTTGATGTGGACGAAACTTGTATTTTTTGAGCCGAAGGCGAAAAACACCTTCCCTTCTTTTCGTACACAACGAAGCATAAATCTGCTTCTTTTTTCTCTTGCCGAAGCCTTGTCATTAGAGCTGAAGCAATTGTCTGTACTTCTATGATATGATGATGATGATCCTACAAATGTCTAAATGAATATGTATGAATGCAATGAATGATGTAATGTATTGTGCAAATGAATGTCCAAACGCAAGCTTACGAAGCCACATCCAAACTCTGCATTCCCTTAGGAATGACTGAATCCTCTTTGCCGTTTATTTTTCGGCTGCACCGCTTATTTTTTGGTGTAAGTTCTGCATCCCCTTAGAAACGTCTTTTGAACTTCTTCGCCTTATATTTCGGCGGTATTTGGCTCTGCATTCCCTTATAGGAACGACTTTTGAGCGAAAAACTTACGCTGCGCTCCTTTAGGAACGACTTTTTGTAGCTTCATCGTTCTCTGCATCCCCTTAGGGACGACTTTTGAGCTTCTCCCTGTTTTTTTCTCACTCTGCACTCGATGGTGCCTGCTCAGATGTTACATTTTACATTCTTTTTGGGGGATTTTGCTCTCATGGAGCTGAATAAGAAACGAAAAATTTAAAACTATGGCCTCATTAAAAACCTTTCTCCCCCTTTTGAAAGGAAAAGGACGCCATAGGAAAAAATGAAAAAAGATTACATTAGATTACACATAATATCGTCGAAGCTCATACGCATTCCAAGATCTAGAAATGTCATTGTCGTCCATATCCTTCAACCTGTAAGAACCGGGCCTTGACGAAGATACCACCAGAAAAGGTCCTTCCCACTTCAGCTGTAGTTTGCCTACTGTGTCCAGATTAGCCACTCTCCGAAGCACCAAATGCACTGGCTTGATATTTTTCAACCGGACTTTTCTGTCGCGCCATTTTATTGTTTCGGCTTGATATTTATTGATATTTTCCACAGCCTGAAGTCTGGTCCCTTCTGTAGTGTCTTTTGCCACGTGATAATCAGCTTCGTCTTCTGCCGAAGTTGTTGTTCTTATTGACCCCGCTTTAGCTTCTTCTGAGGTTATAGTTTCATCACCAAATAATAACTTGAATGGCGTAAAACCTGTTGATCTTGATATGGTCGTATTGTGGCTCCACACCACTCACTACAGGAAATGCCTAAATTTTTGTGGGCCAAAAACCCACGAAAATAAGCGTAAACCGACGAAAACAGGCTCCGAAAATATGTTCGACAAAAATAGGCAACTATTTTCGTCGGTACCGACGAAAATGACATATTTTCATCGGCTTCCCCAAGGCCGACGAAAATAGGTGCTCGGCTTGGTATTTGCGTCGGCTTCGGTGGCCGACGAAAATAGGAGCTTTATTTTCGTCGGCCCCGGTGGCCCACAAAAATAGCTGGCGGCCTGCATGTATTTTCGTCGGCCTCCGAACAGGCCGACGCAAATTCATGATACCCCCCCCCAAACAGATTTTTCTGCACCTTTTAATTCACAGCAAAATACACATAATCCACAATATCACATATACAGATTTCACAAGCAATACAGATTTCACAAAACACATTCACAAGCAATACCATATACATAGTCCATAGTCCATACATAGTCCATAGTCCATACATAGTCCATAGTCCATACATAGTTTCAATACCATAATCACATCCATAATAAAGTCTATACATAGTCTATACATAGTTTATACATAGTCCATACATAGTCCATAAACAAACTCACTACTCACTCCTGCGGGCTGTGGGAGTTTTGGCCACTCCCTCCTCCGCCACCAGGAAGGTGGCCACTCCCTCCAGAACCATGGACGAGGAAGTCTTGGACGTTGACAGCACCCTCTGATCCCTAAGCATGTGACACTGAACCCTACAATTCATCAATCATTCAAATAAGGCTGTGTTTTGCTATCCCTATACCTATACATTGTTATGTTTGGTCACTATTTGCATAAAACTAAACATGGAATGTCACATGTGATCCATGGTGATGAGGAGGCTGTGCATGCATCCACGGGTACTGTTGTGCTGGCCACCCCTGAGGTGGTGGCACCCACCCCGTCGGTGGTGGTGCCATCCACGCTTGAAATGGCTGAGAGCCCGCCGGTGGCTGGGAGACCGGTGGCACCCATCCCGGGACTAGCTGTGATCCTTGGGGTGGTGGAGCCGTCTAAGTGCCTGGAGGTGCCTGTGTCCACCCAACACCGGTCCACAGTGGCTGCGACACTGGAGCTTGTCCTGGCCACTGTCCCCATCCTTCTGCCTGCGAGCCATTTTTGATAATAGAAAAAGAGTTGCTATGGAATTGAAGTGTTCAGATAGTGTTACCTGGGGAGGGCGAAAAGCGGGCAAGTTCATATCAGGGCCGAGTCGAGTAGTCATTTCCTGCAAATGGATGAAACGTTAGAATCGCAACATTATACTTTGAATTCAATGACACATGATGAGATAGACGAATTACCTGAAAATAATAAGCCATATACTGCGTCAGCTGTCCAACCTGCTCCTGTGCTGCTCGAGCCTGCTCCTGTGCTACCCGAGTCTCCTCCTCCAGCTGAGCCTCTCGAGCAGACCTGGAGGAGCGAGAACTCCCTACCGAAGACGATGCCTTCCCTTGACCTATTGTCCTGTTATACTCCACAACGCTCGTGCCAAAGGCAAACTTTCATGATACACATAGTTGAGCCATTAAGTGGACACATTCTTGTTAATGAAATTGTCGAATCAAACACAAACACCTCACCTGCCATGCTTTCTACCCCCACCACTGTGGTACAACGCCGAGGCATCTAAGTCTGAATGCATCCAGTCGAAGTCAGGCCCATGGTGTTGAGTCATTTCCTCCCCATATGCATTCTACAAAGAAAGTTAGAGTTGGAGTTAGACACAAAACATGCAATTTAATTCGTAAATACAAACTTGTTTACCATTTTCTCCCTTGCCGCCTCGCTGCACAGCACATCAGGGTTCGCCGGATCAGGGCCACGGTGACCATGGACGTAAACCTCCATATAACTTGGAGCAACTCCACTTTCAGCTTCCTGCATGAAAAAGAAGAGTTAAACCATAGAATTTTCATAGATGTAACATACAAGTTTGATTTATATACTTACCATGTGGCGTGCGGTACCAAGGTGTCCATCGACGTCGTACCTGTGCCCCAGTCCTTCAGTGCCACGGTTGGCACGGTGCTTCTGGGACTCTGCAATCCACTCAGGCGATGCCCATCTCTTAGCCAACCACCTCCAGGCTTCCATGTCCTTCGCAAGCCAATCCACAACGCTCTCCAGGTACTGCTCCTCTGTGAGGTAGATCTCATTGGCCCTAATGATTTGCTCATGTTCTGCCCCTTTATCTTCTTGTAGTAGTAGTTGACAGCCGCGATGTGAGCATTGTACATGGCATCCTTGATGACCTTATCAGCGCACTTCCGAAAGTGCCTCTTCACACGTGCCCACTGAGCCTGATCCTCCTCGATCTCATTCGGCAATTGGAACCTCTCCTACATATCAACGGAGATGTTAAGTTAAAGTAAGATTAGGAGAAGCAATAATTCAGTGAATTGCTTATATACGAAAGTAAACTCACCCAGAACTTGTCCCACACAGCCACCTGACAAGTCCTTCGTCTTTGTTCCGAACTTCCCCCTCCGCTACTGCTTTCCCCTAGCTCCCCTGGCTGGACATAGTCCTTCAGACCCCAGTCGACCCACTACATAGCCGCGAACCTCTCGCCATTGAGCTCCACCATGCCAGGGTAGTAGAAGCGACAGAGGCTACCCAACACCGCGTTCACCTTGGGACGTCTGCCTGTACAGTCCCAAGTCAAGTCTTCCCATGACCTACAAACATTAATAACACAAGTAAACCAGTGCAATCACGTTTCACATTAAAAAATTAACACAACAGAAATAAGCCCCACCATTCTCCATGCGGCCGGATGAGCCTCCTCTCGGCAGGTTTTGGACCAAGTGCATTGCTCTTCTTATACCTAAGTATATATAAGTAAATTCAATATGATGAAATGATTAAAAACTAATATGCATAAGTAAGTTGAATCAACATTAATTAATAATACCTGAAGGACATAGAACCATCCGATGCGTCGCCCGCGCGGCCTGTCCCCATAGGGTCAACCTCCTCATCCTGCACATGAGCCTCCTGCTCACCCTCCTCACCCTGCACATGAGCATCCTCCGCAGGAGCCTCCTGCTCACCCTCCTCACCCTGCACTTCGTCTAGACAGTCGAGAAGCTACTGTTGCCTCTGTCGGCTCTATGAGGTGCCCTGAAAAAGCCCACTGCCCGAGCTGTCCTCGCTGGCCGCGCTGCCCCCACTCCTCCTCGATCTCCTATGCTTGAACATGTTCAACTGTATATAAATATGAAACCTAATGTCAAACCACAGTATATGAAACAAATAATATGAAAATTAATAATGTGAAAATTGCAATACATAGCTTAATTGATTAACTAAAAAAACATACTAATCAAAAGTCATCCGCATCCGATGATGCTTCTTCGGCTCGTTGTTTATTCATACACTCTTGATTTCATTGGATCCTTACTGATCTTCTAACGACGACAGGTCGTTTGCGCTTTGAGCTAGGTTCTTCAATTAAGTCACTTGAATTGGTACAGAGATTTTGAAGACCTTCTCCATTGGTCACATGGAATCGGTGAGCTATGTCTTGATTCGACGCTGCTTCCGGTTGAAAAACAGCATCATCGTTGTCCCTGCTCGTACTCACATAGTCAGCACTCTCTGGAGCGAAGACTTGTGGGATGACTTTGATTGCAACCCACCAAGCCCTAAGGCTTGGGTGAGGATATGGCAGGTAGTACACCTGTTTTGCCTGATTTGCAAGGATAACATCGCTCATACTGCTCGGAATCCTAGAGCTATGCTTCACCTCGACATTACCATACTTGTCGACACGAGTCCCACTATGAGCATCAAACCAGTCGCACTCGAAAAACACGACTTTAAGTTCCTTGGGGCCATCAAAAATAAACTCTACAATGTTTTGAAGAACACTGTAATAGTCCACTACTTTGTCATCGTCAACATATGAACTTGCCAACACACCACTATTGGTGGTGGCTGCCAATGGTCGACTCTTCTCCAATTTCGCGGTTCAGGAGCGATATCCATTTACATCATAGCGAGTATAGTTCCTGACGGACACAGAGGTATGTGCCATTTGCTGCAAGTCCGGGTGCACAGAGTTTTTGGAAACCTATACAAGGAATTAGTATATATATGCATTATATCTTCCAAGTCCAAAATTCAAAGATTAAGTATGGACAATGAGAGAACGACAATTACTAACATAATTACGAAACCACTGCACGAAGTTTGGGCCACCTTTCAACCCATCACGTCGAAGATTTTCTAATTGGATGGCCGTAGGTTTACTAGTAGATTTCCAACATTCTTCATCAAACATGCTAGACATATTCGAAACATGGAGATTACACACTATAGAAATTATGAGATGAGAAAATGGACGTAACTATGAGGAAGACTTACTCGAACGCCTCATGTATGCTGTCAATATTGCTATACATATATAGCATTAGTGTGTTCAAATCTGATGCTTCAATGTGACGTACACTCCCTTTTCCAACTGCTTTACCCGAATTCGCAAAAATTTGAAGGGTGATTTGGGGTGATTCATTTTCACATGAAGTCTCACTAAAGGCGCAAACACATTGTTGGCTCGAGCAAAATACCTGGTTGAGAATTGAGATATCTCCTTAAGGGCAAAAGCCTCCACAATACACCCTTCGACTCTAGCCTTGTTGCGAACAGACGCCCTGAGCTTTTTCAACACCCTTTCTATAGGATACCTCCACCTGAATTGCACTGGTCCGCCTACCAAAGCTTCCCAAGCCAAATGCATAATTAGATGTTGCATCACATTGAAGAATCCTGGCAGGAAAACCTTTTCAAATTTACAAATCAGAATTGGAATTTCTTTCTCAAATTTCTGCATCAACCTCTTCGATACCGTCTTTGCGCATACTTCCCTATAGAAGTAACTCAGCTCTGCAAATATGCTCCAAATCTCATCCTTAAAATAGCCTCGAAACATCACGGGCATCAGCCTCTCCATAATAATATGGTAGTCATGGCTTTTCAAACCGATCAATTTACCGGTCTTCAGATTGACTGCCCATTTCAGATTTGCCGCATATCGATCAGGAAATTTCAGATTCTTCAACCACTTAAATATTTCATTCCTTTCATTCGGCTTGAGGCAGTAATCAGCTCGCGGCCTACTCTCATGCCCTTTATCGCTTACTTTCAACTCGAGCATCGGCCTCTTACAAATTTCAGCCATGTCTTTTCTTGCCTTCATATTATCTTTCGTTTTATCAGTCACATCGAAACATGTGCTTATGATGCTTTCAGCAATGTTACGCTCTTGGTGCATCAAGTCTATGTTGTGCGGCATGATCAAGGCTTTTGCATACGGAGAATGTGTATTGATTTCACGGATCTCAACAAGGCCTGTCCGAAGGACGAATTTCCATTACCAAGGATAGACTCTCTTGTGGATACATCAGCTTCTTCAGAACTTATGAGTTTGCTGGATTGTTACTCAGGATATCATCAAATATGGATGAAGAAGGAGGATGACCCGAAGACTAGCTTCATAACTCCCAGTGGAACCTATTGTTATCTTCGGATGCCCGAGGGGCTCAAAAATGCTGGAGGCAGTTTCAGCAGGATGACGGCTAAGGTCCTTCATTACTAGATAGGCAGAAATGTGCTAACATACGCTGATGACATCATAGTAAAAAGCACGAAGCAAGAAAATCATATCACTGATCTGCAAGAAACATTTGCTAACTTCAGACAAGCTGGCCTAAAATTAAATCCTGAAAAGTGTGTCTTCGGAGTGAAGAAGGGTAAGTTCCTTGGCTGTCTGGTTTCAACGAAGGGGATTGAAGCTAACCCAAGCAAGATCGAAGCCATCCTTCGAATGGAACCGTCGAGCACAAAGAAGGGGGCTCAACGGTTGGCAGGAAGACTAGCTTCATTGAATAGATTTATATCTAGATCAGCAGAAAGAAACTTGCCATTCTTTGAAATACTAAAATCAGCCAAGTCTTTCAATGGGGCCTAGCTCAGCAGAAAGCCTTCGAAGAGCTGAAGCAATACTTGATTGATATAACAACATTAACTCCACCCACGCTAGGGGCTCCATTGCTATTGTATGTGACAGCTTCGCACTCTGCAGTGAGTGCGGCGCTTGTGCAGGAGAAATTGGAAGGACAAATCAAAAAGCAAGCCCAGTGTACTTTGTCTCTGAAGTTCTAAGCTTATCAAAGAAAAATTATATAGAATTGGAGAAGGTGTTGTATGTAGTCTTAATGGCCTCCAGGAAGCTTCAGCATTATTTTCAAGCATTCCATATAATTGTTCCTTCATCACAGCCTCTGAAGGATATCATGAGGAATAGAGAAACTACTGAAAGGATTGGAAAGTGGGCTGCGGAACTCAACGAATTCAGCATTGATTATGTGCATAGATCCTCAATTCAGTCCCAGGCGTTAGCAGACTTTATCGCTGACTGGACGCCAGGGGCTCAGGAAAAAGAAGCAAATAAAGATGCCGAAGCTTGGACAGTGTTTTGCGACGGTTCCTAGGGAACCTTCGGGGCAGGTGCGGCTGCTGTCTTAGTTGCACCTTCCAAAGTCAGAACATGCTATGCAGTAAAGCTTGATTTCAGCTGCACAAATAATATTGCTGAATACGAAGCTTTGTAGGGCAAGAGACCCGAAGCTTGAGAAATATCTCGACACAGTTCGAAGGCTTGAAGCTTCTTTCGAAGGGTTTTCTGTCAAGAATATTCCACGAGGAGAAAACAAGCACGCTGATCTGCTAACCAAGTCAGCGGCACAGGGGCTGCCTCTACCTTCGGAAGTATTCTTTGAGACAATAAGAGCACCTTCGGTGGAACTTCTCGAAAGAGCAGTGCTCAATATATCTCCTGTTCATAGTGAGGATTGGAGGACTGAGATTATATCTTTTTTCCAAGGTAACTGCCTTTCAGATGACGAAGTTTATAATAAGAGAATGGAGGCAAGAACAAGACCATATGCAATAATAGAAGGGGAGTTATTCAAACATGGAGTCTACTCTCCACTTCTCAAGTGTCTATCCAGAACCGAAGGTATAGAGCTGATGAAGGAAATACACGCAGTCTTGTGTGGATCTCATATTGGATCTAGACATTTGCTGGGGAAGGTCTTCAGACAAGGATTTTATTGGCCGAAGGCAGCTTCGGATGCAACGGATCTGGTTCAAAAGTGTGAAAATTGTCAAAAATGTGCAAGAGACTAGAAACAACCTTCATCTCTCACTCAATTAATACAGCCCACTTGGCCATTGCAAAGATGGGGCCTCGATTTGCTAGGTCCACTTCCACCAGCACAAGGCAATTTAAAATATGTTGTGGTGGCGGTAGAATATTTTTCCATGTGGATTGAGGCAAAGCCTTTGGCCACAATAACTTCGGTCACAGTCCAGAAATTCTTCTAGCAAAACATTGTTTGTCGCTTCGGCGTGCCAAAAGCTATCACTGTAGACAATGGAACACAATTTGATGTCGAAGCTTTCAAGGAATTCTATGATCAGATTGGCACGAAGATTCATTTTGCATCAGTCAGACATCCAGAGTCAAATGGACTTATCGAAAGAGCAAATGGCATTATAATGACAGGAATAATGAAGTTAATTTTTAACCAGCCAAGAGGAAAGTGGCCAGAAGAGTTGATTAAAGTGGTGTGGAGCCACAATACCACCGTATCAAGATCAACAGGTTTCACACCATTCAAGTTACTATTTGGCGATGAAGCTATAACTCCAGAAGAAGCTAAAACAGGGTCAATAAGAACAACAGCTTCGACAGAAGACAAAGCTGATTATCATGTGGCAAAAGACACTATAGAAGGGGTCAGACTTCAGGCTGTGGAATATATTAATAAATATCAAGTCGAAACAATAAAATGGCGCGACAGAAAAGTCCTACTGAAAAATATCAAACCAGGGCATTTGGTGCTTCGGAGAGTGGCTAATCCGAACAAAGTAGGCAAACTACAGCTGAAGTGGGAAGGACCTTTTTTGGTAGTATCTTCGTCAAGGCCCGGTTCTTACAGATTAAAGGATATGGATGGCAATGACATTCCTAGATCTTGGAACGCGGATGAGCTGAGACGGTATTATGTATAGATTGATGTAATCTTTTTCATTTTTCTATGGCACCCTTTTCCTTTCCAAAGGGGAGAAAGGTTTTTAATGGGGCCATAGTTTGTAATTTTTTCTTTTCTTATTCAGCTCCATGAGAGCAATATCCCCCAAAATATGTAAATGTAAAATCTGAGCATGCACCATCGAGTGCAGAGAAAAAGAAAAAACAGGGAGAAGCTCGAAAGTCGTCCCTAAGGCGATGCAGAGCATGACGAAGCTACAAAAAGCCATTCCTAAGGGAGCGCAGCATAAGTTTTCTGCTCAAAAGTCATTCCTAAGGGAATGCAAAGCCAAATACCGCCAAAATATAAGGCGGAGCACGAAAAGTCAACGTGAATACCGCCGAAATAGAAGGCAAAGAAGTTCAAAAGACGTTCCTAAGGGGATGGATAACTTACATCGAAAAATAAGCGGTGCAGCCGAAAAATAAACGGCAAAGAGATTTCAGTCATTCTAAGGGAATGAAGTTTGTGGATGAAGCTTCGAATGTGTGTGTTTGGGCATTCATTTGCACGATACATTACATCATACATTTCATTCATAAACATTCATTTAGACATACATAGGATCATCATCACATCATACAGATACAGACAGTTGCTTCGGCTCTAAGCATACAGCTTCAAGAAGAAGATTCATGCTTCGTTGTGTACGAAAAGAAGGGAAGGTGTTTTTCGCCTTCAGCTCAAAAATACAGGTTTCGACCACATCAAAGCATTTCATACATCGATGGAAAGGTAAAAATATATTACAAGGTATTGACAAATTTATAGAGTAGAATCTGATTCTTAAATTACAATATTCTTTACAAGGGTTAATACAAAAGTTTTCTTAGAATTTTTCCACAGCTATATATTCCAGCTTCATCACCATCTGTTGAGCTTCGGGTTGCCTGCTAAGCTTTGGCTCTGTGTTCTTCAGCTTCGTCATCCTGTACATATCGAAGCATTATAAGGAAAATTCAAGTTTCAAGGAAAAGGTAAACACAAGGTATGATTTTATTACCGGCTTAAGATGACTTCGAGCTTCGTCACCAGCTAGGCTTCGCCCACCCTTCGTCCATATTTTCTTTATGAATCTGTTTCCTATGCTTCGAGCTAGGCTGGGGATATCAATCAGATCTGCTGGTGATAAGTTGAAGTTTGGCCTATTAACAATTTTTCCATGCGTGCAACCAGACTTCATGAAGGCAACAGCTGTGCCCCGAGAAGCTAGCAGGGCACAGAAATCACCGTGTCCAGCTATAACTTCATCAAGAGCATCAACTTCGCCCTCAATGTGTTCGAAGGTCCCTAGCAGGTCTTCAACCGAAGGAATAAATTTCTTAGTGCTGGCTCCAACAGAGTTAAAGATCTGCCTTAATCGCTACACGCATCTGTTGCTGAACTCCAGACATTTATCTTGAAGCTCTTTTAATGATTTTTGCAAATTTGAACTTTTTTCGACCTCAGCCTCAAACTTCGTATCAAATTTCCGCTTTTCTTGTTCGAAGCTTTCTGATTTTGAGAGAAGCTCCTTATCCAACTTTGCAATTTTGGCTTCAGCTTCTGCCAGTAAGCCTTCCATTGTCTGAAGTTCGAAATCTTTCTTTTCAAGAGCAGCTGCTTGATCTTTTATCTTGCTTTCTAAACCTTCAATTATAATCTCATGTTTTTTGTCTTCAAGGTCCTGTTGCATCCTTAAAGCTTTGCTTCATAGCATACTCTATGTAGAAGCAAGCTTCGTTAGCAAACACCTTCATTGTTAAAAACAATGAAGAGCCGAAGAAAAGTTTTTACCTTGAAATTGGAATAGAATAAACTACCGACGATATGCTGTCGTCGGTAGCGGCTGATATCGGTCTCAAGCTTCGGAAAACCAATAATCTTCGACAGAGTACCGATAACCTTCGTCCCGGTTTGGTCTCGGACACAACCTAAGCTCTCATCATCAATGCCGCCGAAGAGTAGCGCCCCTGGTTGATACCCGCAGGATATGGCATAGTCTCTCAATTCTTCTTTTTCAGCTTTCGACAATTCTTGTCCAATTAAGTTTTTAAAGTTGAAATCTTCTGAAGTATCTTTGACTATTTCCTTTTCTTTCCCAGGCACTGTAGCCATGGTTTCTTCGGCGACTATAGCAGCTTCTTCTGCGGCCATATCCAGAAGTATTTTATCTATATCAGAAAGTGTGCTTTCTAAGTTTGCATCCTTGGCCGTTGCAGCTTCGGCAATTGCGGCTTCAACAGGTGCAGCTTCGGTAGATGCAACGCTCTCAACAGCTGGTGCTTTTAACGCCGAAGCTGGTGGTGGTGTTTCTTCAATGGCCTCTGTCACAGTAATAATTCTTCGTTTTTTCGGCCCAGTAGACTTCTTCGTTGCCGAGGGCTCCTTCTTCTTCTGTAAAAGCTTCGTTAGATGTGGCCCCAGTGGACTTAGCTTGTTAGGCAAGGATTCAGTCATTACCTTTAGAATTTCTTCCATGTCGGCAGCAGAAGGTGTTGAAGGAGCCTCTTCTTCCATATCAGATGCCTTTTGTTTCGGGGCCGTAGCTTTTCTTTTCTTCGGAGCAACTACCTTCGGCTCAGGGCTCAATTTTCTCTTCTTCAGGATTTCTTCATCCTCTTTCACCATTCTAGCGGCCTGTCTGCCCACAACACTAACAATTCTTTTTCTTTTCTGCCCTTCGGCACCCTTGTTCAATCACTCATAGTCTAGATATTCAAAATTCAGGGCATCCATTAACCGATTCAATCTTCGCTTCGGCCGGGTGCTGAAGGCTGCAGTCATCAACTGATCTTCTTTTCTCGTATAATTGCCCAAAATCTTGTTGCACATAACTTCAATTGTATCCAGCCATTCTTGGCAAGGCTCTTTGAAGTGTTTTTTGAACTTGAAATGATAGGGCAGCCGAACGAGCTCATTCTTCTTCTTCTCTCCTTCAAGCTTTGGCATACCCCATTCCCTTAGCGTTGGGAATACTCGATTGGCCAAGTATTCTTGAACTAAATCCCTAGTTCCAATGTGTTCAGATACAACTCTAAACTCATACACAGCATCTAGGCATGGTGCCCCCGGCGTCATGTTACACTGAGGCCTAGTCAGCCCGAAGGTTAATTCCAGTGGGCTCTATACTAGCTTCTCTTTTTTCTCATCAATCTTAACATAAAACCATTCAGATTTCCAACCGGTCGGCCATTTAGTGCGATAGCTGACCACCGGTGTCTTCATGTCTTTTCGATAAGCAAAGTTGTAGCAGCCGAAGTTCTCACGCAGCCCGTCTTCCCTAGCCTTCATCTGATAGTGAAGTTCATGCACTCGGCAGAAGGCTTCGGCGAGTGGCTCCACCCCTTGACTTCGGAGGGCCCAGATGTAAACATTGCACCTAACAATGGCGTTAGGGGTCAGCTGATGAAGGTAAATCTCAAAATTTTCCAACACATCTCCAATCATCCCGTGCAAGGGAAATCTCAGCCCTGCTTTGAAGAATCTCTTAAAGACCACCACTTCATCATTTTCTGGTTTCGGGATAGTTTCTTCCCCACCAAAGCGAATCAACCCCTTGTCGGCTTCTCTGAAGTAGCCTAGCTTCGTCATCATAGCCATATCAGCTTCAGACACAGTTGACTTTCCAAAATCCAAATGGCTGGGCTTCGATGTCATAGTGGTGTTATAATCAATCTCTTCATCACCAATATCACCTTCTTCAATGTCTGCCTGCTCCGCTTCAGTAGCAGGGCGCCTTCGTCTGGAGCGCCCTCCTTTACAACTAGTCCCAACCGCCTCATAACTTCGGAGATCGGAGCAGTTTTAGTAGCTTCGGTTTCCTCTCCGTCGTGTGTAACCCTAGCTGTTGAGCACACTCTGGCCATTTGATGTTGAATTTCTTGCGTTTTAACGAAGTTGAGTATTTTTGACGAAGCTCCCTCTTCTCACGAAGCTAGAGCAAAGTGATCCTTTGGCTGAGAATACGGTGAATAAGCTTCGGCGGTGGTCAAATTTTTCGGCAGCACAACAGTACAATAGCAGTAAATGCTGTGGTAACTTCACAACTACCTGTCTGTTTATATAGTGCTGCAAGTGGGAAGGTGAATCGTCAAGCCGCTCGCACCCGCTGAACAGTCACCCGCACTCGCTGAACGGTGGACCATAGTGCCCAAGAAGCTGAATCACCAGATCACGTGTACCCATTGCATGGTGGGACCATCCTTCACTCGGAATATTTAAATCGTTTCCCGGCAACGAGCTCAGGGAAGGTGTTTTTCGAACCTTCGACATTCTGAAGCCTGAGAGAGTTTTTCATGGGTCGAGCTTGTCACGAAAAAAGATCTGGCACCGTGAAGGGGCTACTGTTGGGGGCCTGCTTCGTCGCCAAAGGTCCCTAAGAAGAAACACCTTCGGAAGACTGGCACAAAGCTGAAGCTATCAATCAAGGGGCTTCGGAGTACATTTCCAAATGCACCAACTTAAAGATGAAATGACCAATCGGCCCGTGATAACTTGTATTATGATTGTAAACCTTTGTAAAGGACATGAATGTAATTTCTCACAGGCTGCGTCATGTGCCTATAAATAGGTGAACAGTACCCCTGTACTGTTCACACTATCTGGTATTCGCTCGTGCATAACGCTTGGATTTTTTTGCCTTCTGTCAAGCCGAAGGTATAAATGTGATTAAATATTGTATTTAAATACTTGAATTTATGTAATGAAGATGTGTGAATAATGCTATATGATTGTTCATGTTATCTTTCATGTTTCATATGCTCCGTCTTTCATTATCACTTATCATAATGATGAAGGTACGTCCTTCATGACCTTTGTCCGAAGATCGTTATATCCTAAGGGAAATAATGCTTCGAAGGACGAAGGATATTAACCTTTAACACTGTGTTGCCTTGTTCTTGATTCAAAGCATTTGAGAACAAGTCCCCAACACTTGATATGATAACTTTCAATTCAACTCTCTCAACTTGATCATCCACTAAAGTGGTAGTTAGACATGCATCAAGTGATTAATTCTAAAGTAGGTATTAATTCTTAGAGAATCAGGTGCAAAACCTACTTAGAGAATGGAGTAATTAGAGAATCAAGTGATCATCACTAAATACTTAGAGAATCAGGTGCAAAACCTAGTCTGCAACAAAGTAGGTATTAATTCTAACCTGCTAAAATGGAGTAATTAATTTGGTAATTCCCCTTAAGTTGTTAATAACTTCCGTAACTCCTATTACTCTTGAAAAGCAAGGAGCCAACTCCAGATATAGCTTTGCATACTCCTTGAAGTCTTTTTCTTTCTTATTTTCTGGTTTTGGACGGGTTAGTCTAGCTGAGTACATTTTAGTATTCAGGGTGCTATTCCTAATGATTTGTTGCAGATGGTCAGATGTACTACGGGTATTGTGAGCACTACTTATACCTGGCTACGTGAGATGACTAAGCCCAGGGCAGGGTTTCCCCATTCTCATCTCATGCTTTTGGTGGGTTGACATACCTATTGCTGGCACAGTGTCTCCAAAACCCTGCATGTTGTGGGTGCTAGTTAAATAAATGCTTCCGCTAAACTTATCACTTCGGTGAATGCTACTTGAAGTTATTTGGGTCTTGCGTGCCACCCTTATTGTAATAACTCTACATACTTCGATTTATGTTGAAAACTTTGTGGAATGTTGTAACACTTGATGCAATGAATGTCAGTTCATTATGATCTTGGTTGCGAAGGAAAAGTTTGAGGTCCTTCGTGATTTCACCAGACCCTGGGTTTATATGGGCTCAATTGTGAGAAAATCATTGCGGGATAGGTGGTTTGCATACTTGATCTCTTATAAATCTGATCGAGTCCCCGCGGCTAGCATAGGAGCAGAACTGTCATGATACTGTTCATGTGGGCATTCCAAACCAAATAAAATAAGTTTTATGAAACTAAGTATGTGCCAACTGTCAACCCTTAAGCCCATATAAGGACCTTAGGTGGCTTAGTGAGTGCTAACTTTGGGGAGGGTTTAATACATCGTATTTTTGTTTCTCTAAATGCATGAATGGTCAATATGAGGTGTTGTGTGACACCCCAGTGTCACCTAGGGTTTCTCTCAGTGCTAACCCAAGAACCATTATTTTATGTGAACCAAATTAAGCATGAAGCATCAAAGTAACTTAAGAATAAAAGATCTACTAAGTGTATATCTAAATAATCCTATTACAAACAAGTAAGATTTTCAAAAAGAGCAAAATGTTGAAACCCTAATACCAAACCTAATTGAGCTCTTTAAGTAGAATCGAAGAAAAGGGGCAAAAGACTATGAAAAATATAAAATCAAGGCTTAGGCCAAATATAAACATTGAAGTATACTAAATAAACAATAATAAAGATTATGAAAGCTTGTCCAAAATAGTTTAATAAAAACTCTAAAACAAGCTTCTCAAGTAAGGGTTCAATGGGGATTTCTGAAATTCAGAATTCTGAATTTCAGCCCTTGAGCTAAAGACCAAGCGTGTTCACCTTGATCCCTAGCTCAAATCCTAATGACCCCATTGACAAAATTTTGCCTAACTAATCCCTCTATCACATGCCAGAAGATGGCATTGGGACGTGAGCCCGAGACACGACAAAACCTAGGATTTGCCTCGGGCTCGGGCAGGGAGACAGACCAGACTTTAGGGCTCCAAATCTTTGAAACCAGTAGGCAAAATCCTATGACCCCCACACAAGATTGGTAGCTTATAGGGAGGAGAAAAGGTTTTGTGCACTGACTAAGGCAAGAGCAGGCTCAGATGAATGACCACACGTGCCAGAACATGGGTAGAATGAACATGCACACGTGTTCGACCCTGGTCGGCACGCCGGAGTTCGCCCAACCCGCGCGAGCGCTCGCCCCAGCATTTGGTCAAGTCCGCCGCGCGCCCTCGCCCTCGGTCGTGCCCGCCCGAGCCTATAAAGCCTTCCCAGGCTCGCCTCACCTCACCCCGTGCTCACCTTCGCCGGCCAGACGCCCCTCCTTAGCTCCAGCGAGCTCTCTTCCGCCCGCCATTGCCACCCGAGCCTCGGCCACCATGGCCAGCCCACCCCAGTTGCTTCCCAGCCGCACCAGTCGCTCGGTTAGCTTCGCCAATAGCTTGTGAAGCTTTCCCAGCCCTCGGACCCAACAGAACTTCACCGGCGAACCAAGATCGTCCTCGCCAGACTTCGGCCACCCGCCTGCGCGCGTAGACTAAGCAATTCAGTGAATCGTTCTTCAATTCCTCACGCACACACCTTCCTTGATCCCTGGTGAAGCTCTCTGACCCGTTTGATTGGTCAATTGTGCCCTAGATAGGTCGGACTCCTTGCCGCCGACGAGCTCCCCTCGCCTACGCACATGGACCGGCTGACTCCGACTATCCCCCACGGCGACCCGCACATCGCCGTGACCCTCAGGACCTCCCCTACACCCTCGGCCACCTCACCGGAGCAGTCTCGCCGCCGGTAAGCCCCTCCGCCCTTTCTTCCGCTGCGGGTACTGTTTGATTTGGGGGAAGGACCTCGAGTTAGGATTAGAAGAACCCAGGGGGTTTTCTGAATTGTTAGTGACTCAATTGAATAGTAACCCATGGACTAGTCTGTAAGGAAAATTGAAAACACTCGCCAGGGACCCCGTTGCAAAGTAGTTTCCCTTTTAATCATTTATGTTTAATCATTTTAATGAACAGAGAACTTAGGAAATTCATAACTTGAGAAATACTTAACCGAAAATTGTCAAATCAATTTTGCTGGATTCTAAATATTATGGACTACCAATTAAAAATACTAAACCCCATGCTTTCTGTTCTAAATTTTAGAGTTTAGAATTAAATACAGAAACTAACCAAACCTTGTTTAATTAAAGAAAATTAGTTATGCTTCTGTGCTGAACCTAAGAAAATTTGTAGATGTTCAAACCCCATTTAAACAATGTTTAAAAATAGTGAGAACCCTAGTATTGAAAAATTTAGCAGGGGTATCTATTAAAAGCCATTTTTGCTCAAAACTTAAGAAACTCAGAAAGGCATTAGGACTTAATGAACAGTGAATGAAATTATTTTCCTAGCCTACTTAAGTAACAAAGAACCTAGGAAAAATAAAAAGACCAATAGTCCAGAACAGAATTAAAGTGAAATGTTTTATTTAGCATTATTCCAACTAGAAAACAATTATTGGAATTATAAAAACAGATCCAAATTTGTTAATAAAAATCAAGTGGACTTGTAACCACCAAAACCCCACTGCAAAAATAATAAAAACCCCAGTCCATTATTTTAAATAGGGTAAATAAATAGAACATGATAATTAGTCATATTTCAAATAAATCATGAGTGACCCAAAATAATGCAATAATGGGCAAATAAAATTTTGCTAGATCAATAGTGAGATTGGCCACCAGAGAAAATGCAAACCCATTTGAAAGATGCATAATAATACCCATTACCAATACTTCATAAAAAAGGCCATTTAATCCAAATAATTCTTACCACCCCTTCCCTTAAGCAAAAAGATGCCAAACTTCAAAATGATTGCTCTTGCACAAAGAAGAAGCTAGGAAAAATCAGAAATTTGTTGTTTGATATTTTTCAATTATAGTGGTAGTAGAAAGCACCCCTTTGGCTAGAAACTTTAGAAAATCCTAGTAAAATAACTAATAAGTATTAATGGCTAGAAATTTGTGCAAAGTCATGTTATAACATCTAAATGGCAGTAAAAATAAGTCTTAGAAAATTTCCTACTGTTAAATGGTAGTTGTAGTTCAAACCACCCCTTCTGCCCTAGCATTTTATAATTTTGTCCAGAGAGAACTATTCACTTTTTAAGCCCCAAATTTTAGGACAGAGAATTATACACCAGTAATAAGCCACTTTAATTTTTACAGAATTTGTGAAAATTTATTAAGACAACTTGTAGTTCAAACCCACTCTAAAAACATAAAGGAAATAAAGGGAAAGAAATGAAAGATAAACCTCGCCCCAATAAGTTCAACTAGAAATCTTGACAATTCTCACTAAGGCTTTAAAAAGAATTCAGTGGAACACCAAAATGGACTTACCACTTAGTTTAACTGAGTGGGATCTAAATTACTGAGTATACCACCAAAAATCTTTGTAGCAAGATTTAAACCCTATCTAAATTAAGTGGATCATTCACCATCAAAAGTTTAATTGCTAAAGCACATATCATATCATGCATGTATCTTACTCATTGCATTCATTAAATTGTAATCTCGCTGACGGAGAGTATGTGCTCATCCCCGAGCAAGGAACTGTCCAAGAGGAAGACCAGGAGCAAGCTTCCAAGGCTGCTATCGAGGATCTCCGCGCAGCCCCAGCGATTGAAGGCAAGCCTCGGTTTTATGAATAACTGTATTATTATATGCTACTTTACTACACTTAATGCTTGTAGGATTGTAATGTGCACTTAAGTGTAGGAGTTGCTTGAAACCTCTAGTTGCATGAACTTAGGATTCCTTTTTGAGATGGATACTAGTATGCTAGGTCGAGTAGTTGCTATGCTAAATCAGGATCACGGTAGAAGTCGAGTGATTTTTCTAGCACTCGTGCGAGGTCAGGAATTGATTGTATTCATCTTGATAACGGGATCTATGTTAGTCTATGGACTTGGATCCAGGGAGGATGCCTTGTTCATGAGACAAGAAAAAGGAATTAAGGATTAATGTGTGGATACCCAAGTCAAGCTTTTGAACATACTAAGCACATGTCGGGAAATATGGTAACTGGTAGACCTAGTACCTGAGTGAAGCCAGGCGCGGACTTTATCCCTCACGCGACCTAAGACTGGGTCTCCCATGCTAGCTATGGTGGGTACAAGTGCGGTCACTGCACGGCGGCAGCCGAGGTCAGTGGAGCATTGTATGCCAAGGCGGTGAGGCCTGGACGCGAACGGGGAATCGATGGGGACGGTTGACATGTGTGGGGTCGAAGTACCCTGACATGCCGTGTGTTTAGGTTTACCTTGCAAGGATAAAACTCGATTCAAATCGTCTACTTCTCACAGCTAATGAGACTGCTTGACCCCTTGTACTACATTGAGTAAGAAGTGAAATAAGGTTACATGAGATAATTTGTTGATGGAACTAAATGCTTGTTACCATGTATGCTTAGAAGGAGCAAACTTAGTAAAGCTAATGATGCTAGAAATGGAAAAGCTAAAACTTGATTTTAGATACATCTAGTGCTTTTTGGCAAACCAAACCCCTCAGCCAAACAGCTGCATGGTCTAGAGGTAGAGGAGTAGATTCCTCACACCGGGTAAGTCTAGCTGAGTATTAGTATACTCAGCCTTGCTTGTGGCATAATTTTTTGTAGGTACGCTTCAGGATATGGTTGATGGTGTGACTTGGCCTACCACCCTGCCACCGGGTTGGACGGTCGAGTGGGATGCCGCTCCGACAAGAGAGGAGCACGAGGAGTAGTGGGCTAGACTTTGCCCATTTGCCTTGCTACCGACGACATCGATTATCCGCTGCATCTTATTTTATGAACTCTTATCTGCAACTTGAAAAACTCTGATTTATGTAATAATTCAGTACTTTAATTTGAGGTTTCCTGTTTTATTGTATTTCTCCTATGACTCACCTTCGAGTGAGATTGTGGAATTTGATCCTGGTTAAGTGGCTTTATCATACTAGATCTGAGGGACTGACGGGTTATTCCGATTTAAGTGTGTTACAACCCCTGAGGCGTGACTTAGGCACTTAAGCTAGAATAATTCGAGCGGTTCTGCCATAGCTGGTATCGGAGCAAATTTCACCACAAAGAAGGACAATAAACCATGAATATCAATTTTCAAAATCTAAAACTTGCCTAGAAACTGCTAAGAATCGTCAGGACTAGACCGCTAGACCTAGGACGAAAGGCCTTAGGAATAAAGGGGAAATAGGTGGCTAATTAAGTAGGCCCTGTGGGCCAGTACTTAGAATTTTAAATGATGCCTTAAAGCACCCCTATATTCGGAGAGGAGACGTTACTTCCAGCATGCATGCATTATAAAAGCTAAAAGGAATTAAAACTTGAGCTAACCCGCTTCCTTTTAAAACCATCCAGGCTCTTTTTATTTTTCTTCCTTCCACCATAATCTTTACCTTTGATACCCTTCCGCAGATGAATTCACCCACCCCCGCCAGTGGAGGAGACACTCGTTTCAGCTCTGACTTCCTTTCTCACGATGGCTTTCCTTCCATCTTGTGGGAAGTGCTTAACTCCGCCAGTTACCCTACGCCCCCTTTGTACATGGTGCAGTTGTATGAAGAGCATTGGGTACCTTGTTGCCAAGTCTGGATGACTTTGGAGGCTCATCCCCTTCAGCCGGGTTGGTGTTCTCTTGACTCCAAGATGATTGGATTCATGATGGATGACAACACTGAAGCGGTAGCCATGAAGACTCTAAAGACTTTCTGTGGCTACCATCCCTTGGAGATGGTGATGCACTCCTTGGGACTCTTCCCTGCTGAGAAAAAGGATGACCCCATGTGGTGTAACCACGTGAGCCATGTGAAAGATGTGTGGGCAATGTATCCTGACTTGGTTGGGAGGGTCACTGTTCAGTGCATGAGTGCGTTGTATCGCCTTCAGGCCCTACAGAGTGACGCTATGGCATATCTTGCTAACATCGCTCAAACCACCAAGCTCACCCTTGATAGCCGAGAAGATTTTGTGGTCGACTTATCCTCCGAGTTGGAGAAGGATTTGCAGGTGGAAAGGCTGAGCCAGCACATTACCACCTTAGAGCAGCAGGTGGAGATCCGAGACAACACTATTGATGTCTTGGAGAACCAGCTCCACGATGTGCAGCGGGAACTCGAAGAGGCAAATGACCACCTGGACATGCACCACTTGGAGATGGAGGCCAATGAGGCCGGAAGCGAGGGAGAAGAGGCTCTCGAGGAGTTAGGACCAGCCCCTGGTGCCAATGGGACTACCTCCATGATGCCCCCTTCACCCACATCCAGTGTCGCTTCCACTGCTCAGGGTTGATCAGTCACTTTGACACTTTAGGCAGATAGAAACCTACGCGAGCTTAGTTAATGTCAGATTTCGTACTAGGCTTACGGGTACTTTCCCCTAATTGATGTAACCCTTGATAACTTTTGAAATCTGTGGGATGTTTGTAACCATGTTATCTTCATTTCGAACCTAATAATATGATTATGGCATTTTTCTTTCCATATGAGATAATGGCTCGTTGTTCGAAATCGTGAGTTGGGATAACAATGTTGACAATCTCTGTTTTCAGATGGCAGCTAGGCAGCATCGTGGGCATAACGAGCAGGTTCCCCCGCCACCTCCTCCAGCTCCCACAGTGCAGGAGCTGATGGCCCAGCAGAATGAGATTCTGCGGCAGCTCTTGCAGCGCCAGCCCCACCCTCAACAGCATGGTGGAGGCCAGCATTAGCGACCTCCGGCAGCAGCAACCTATCAGGAGTTCCTGAGCACGCAGCCACCCTTGTTCACCAAGGAAGAGGATCCGTTGGACGCCAACGTGTGGCTCCACGTTGTTGAGTCCAAGTTTCCCCTCCTCATAGGAGACTTCCCTGATGAAGCCAAGGCTCGCTTCGCCGCGCAGCAGCTTCGTGGCCCTGCTCGGACTTGGTGGGACCACTTCCGTGCTATGCTCCCCGCTGATCATGAAGTGTCTTGGGAGGAATTCAAGACCGCCTTCAGAGGGCACCACATTCCCGTCGGGATTCTCGATCGCAAGCTGAATGAGTTTTTCGCACTTAATCAAGGAACCTGCACGGTGTTGCAGTACGCTCAGGCCTTCAACGACATGTGCCAGTATGCAGGTTACCATGCCGATTCGGATGAGAAGAAGAGAGACCGCTTCCGCAGGGGTCTCAACACCAAGCTGCGGGAACGACTCAACACTATCCGGGCTGATAGCTTCAATGAGTTGGTCAACCTGGCCATCTCCCAGGAGGATTGTATTGTAGCTCACCGGGCAGAGAAGGAGAGAAAGGCACCAATGGCAGCACCATCCGCTCAGGCCTAGAGGTTTAGGATTGTTTCTCACAATCAGAGCAGGGGATTTCAGTAGCAGGCAGGCAGATGGGTGATCAGGCCACCTCAGCAGCAGTAGCCGGCACCCAAACGCTTTCTAGCTCCCGCTCCAAGGAACAATCAGCCTCAGCAGCAGCAACAACAGTTCCGCTAGGGCAATGGGAACAAGTGCTTCACTTGTGGCAATGTGGGCCACTATGCCAAGAATTGTCCAAGAAATCAGCAGAGGCAGATGCCAGCATAAAATCAAGACAAGGGAAGAAAGCAGAAGGTACAAGTCAGGCAAGGGAAGCTCAACTTCACTACTCTAGAGGAAGTACCTGAGGGAGCCCCCATCATGACCGGTATCTTTTCAGTTTATAATCAACCTGCTTTAATTCTGTTTGATTCTGGTGCATCTAATAGTTTCATTAGCCCAAAGTTCAGTGCTAAATGTCAACTGCCTTTCTACCACTCAAAAGGGTCCTTTATGATAGCCACACCTGGGGGTAAAATTTCAACTAATCAATTAAACCAAAGTGTGCCTATTCAACTGGGAAGCCACATTGTTAAAACCACCCTTCTTGTTTTGGGTTTGGAAAATGTGGACATTATTCTGGGAGCTAATTGGATGACCCTGCACCAAGTAGTCCTCGATGTAGCCAGCCGCATCGTGGAAATCAATTCCCCGTTCTGTGAGAGTTTCACCTTAATTCTGCCCAGTCAAGGTTCTACTCAGTCATGTGCTTTCTCTATGACGGAGTTACCTCTGAAGAAGATCCCAGTGGTCTGTGAGTATGCAGATGTCTTCCCTGATGAATTGCCAAGAATGCCACCAGACCGGGATATTGAATTCGCCATCGAGTTGCAATCGGGAACGGCACCAATTTCCAAGAGGCCTTACCGGATGCCACCCGCTGAGTTGGCAGAATTGAAGAAGCAATTGCAGGAGTTGCTGGATAAGGGATTTATTCGCCCAAGTACTTCCTTGGGGATGTCCATCCCTGTTCGTGAAGAAGAAAGATGAAAGCTTGAGGCTGTGTATAGATTACCGCCCTCTTAATGCGGTGACTATCAAGAACAAGTATCCTTTGCCTCGTATCGATGTTCTTTTTGACCAGTTGGTCGGGGCCAAAGTGTTTTCCAAGATAGACCTTCTCTTCGGCTACCATCAGATCAAGATACGGGCAAGCGATATTCCGAAGACGACTTTCTCAACCAGATACGGGCTATATGAATTCTTGGTGATGTCTTTTGGGCTGACTAATGCACCAGCATATTTCATGTATCTGATGAATTCTATGTTCATGCTCGAATTGGACAAATGCGTAGTGGTTTTCATCGATAATATCTTGGTGTACTCAAAGAATGAAGAAGAACATGTCGGGCATTTGCATGTAGTGCTTCAACGTCTGCGAGAGCACCACCTTTATGCCAAATTGTCGAAATGTGATTTTTGGCTAAAGGAGATCAAATTCTTGGGTCACACTATCTCTCAGGCAGGAATAGTTGTTGATCCTGATAAAGTGCAAGAGGTGATGAACTGGAAGCCACCAATGACTGTCCGTCAGATTCAGAGTTTTTTGGGATTAGCTGGTTATTACCGAAGATTCATTCTAGATTTCTCTCGAATTGCGAAGCCCATAACTGAGCTGTTGAAGAAAGAAGTGTAACACCCCGGAATGCTACTAAACAACACTTCTGACATCTATATATAAAATTTCGGCAGCATCCCCTTTGCAAATTTGCATAAATAAGGGGATGCTGCCGAAATTTTATATATAGATGTTAGAAGTGTTGTTTAGTAGCATTCCAGGGTGTTACAGTTGGTATTAGAGGATAGGCTTTAGATTCTACGCAATTTGAAGATAAATTTGACACACTTGCACATATAGGAAGGGTATGGGTTCGTATATATTTCATATTAGTATTTTATTGTATAGATGACTAGAACTTACTTACTCCAAATCCCTTTATGGTTTGATGGGGTATGTTGTTAACGATGTAATGCTTGATATGATATGTTACTTCTATTTAATATTGGTTTCTTGATGTGGTTGTTATTGAAGATATTATGCAAGTGAAGCTACTAATGTACTTGTTTTATATACATATCATCATGATGTTTTTTGGAATGCAATGTTTTCAAATCTCTGAGCTATTACCATCATATATTTCTATATGCTTGACTATGGATGTTTTTTCCCAAAAGGATTCTTGGGTTCTTGTACTTATAGGACCGATTGTTTATTGAGCTTGTGTATAGTGGGTCTAATCCGACTTGGTGTAGTGTGAAAACACTATATAATGTAGTTTTATGGTGTTGTTTAGTTTGATTGACTGTTGGGTTACAACCCAACTTATCAATGTAATATTTCCATGGGTGCAATGCTTTGCGCCTCACTTTTTTTTAGGCTAGTGTTGCTACTTGCTAAATTGATCTTAGTATAAAATTGGTTTGTGTCTATAGAGCAGAGGCAACGTTGTAATGTCTATGAAATCTTTAGACTAGTAGAACTCGAGTGAATTTGTGAGATGACATTGATTGATAAGTCCAACCATGTCTACCTGATAGATTTTCTTATTATGTGCAACCTTATTTTTAACAATAAATAGGGTGGTTTCAAGTGGATTTTATGTCGTGCATGTTTTCCTTCTATGGCTTGTTTCAATAGCCATAAAGGCTATGCATAATTTTTAGTTGTTGCAGGCTAGTCATGTGGGCGATATTGACAACCCATTTTATATTTTTTTTATTTGCCAACATTGTATGGCAGTTTGATTTTTTTATGAGCAGTTTCTCTATGCATGCTTGTTGAATCATTATTTGGACCGCTTTATCTTAAACGAAGTCAATGCTTAACTGGGAGTTGCTTATGTTTGTTAGTCATCTATCTCTTTAATGATGGGGTTGTTGCATCGGATTGAGATTTTTCTTATATGAATGATGGTCTGATAGATCATGTATGTCTACTACTTTGAATGCATCCTGTGATATCACGAGGTACAAATTGTTCAAGTGCAGTAATAGTAGGTTTTGTTGTATGTGAGGTTAATCAAGGTAGTTTGGTTATGTGGATTGTCTTATTGACGTCCAATTACTCCTGTTGAGCATAGTATCGTGTTATTATTTTAGAATTGAAAGTAATATTTATGAAGCTTTTGCATGAGTCTGTTTCAAGAAGTACATTAGTTTTTTTGTTGTTATCCCTCCATTGCTTTATGAGTATTGCAAATTTTATCTCTTTTGAGAGGAGGAAAAGACGTTACATGACATGAGCACCATTTGCTTCACGTCAACAGAATAGTTGTGGAGAGCTCTAATAGTTGGATTCTAGTGTAATAACAACCATGTTTTATAGTGCTAGAGACGAGTATGTCAGGTGTTTCATACATTGTCGATACATGGATGTTTGACCTTAGTGGCATTAACAAATGAGGTTGTTGAATTCGTTGATTGATGTGCTTAGTGTTCTAACCTATTAGGTAAAGTGTTGCTTAAAGGCTTTGGGGAGTTGCATCCCCATTTGGTAGTGGAAAATCCTAGTGTTGATCGCACCTGCCAATGCCTTGGGTTTTATTTTATATTGTTTTTTTATTATGGGTAAGGTGTTGTTTTGTTTTGGGAGTCATTTTAAATTAGTTGGAGGCTGAATCAGGCTTCACTTATCTAGAATGTTTTGAAGTAGGTTTCTTCATCTTTGCATAGGATGCTCAATCACCCAGTTTGGTCTAAACATTTGAGAGTTATGGGTTTCCTATAGCAGCCTTAATTTTGTACGGAAGTATAGACATTGAATACGGTAAATTTTGGGTTTTGTTGGATTATGAAAGTTTTAGTAATTTCATGATCTTCCCAAAGAGTATTGATTTGTAATTTTCATTGCATATAATTGGAGTTAGGCTACTCTGAAGTTGTTGCACCGTTGTGTCTGAACTTTAGGTGTCGTTAAAACCACTAATAAATCGATCGTGTTTTGATAGTTTCATAGCCCAAATTTGGGAATTCTCTTTAAGAAAAACTTTTAGTTTTCTTAGTACCTTTTAATGGGTATTTACTTGTAATTATCTGTTAAATAGATTGGGAGAGGTGGTTGTCCGGATATAAGTCGAATCTCTGATGTGCAGTATCTCAGGCTGAGTTTAGCTGTAGGTCATGCATAGTTGAGGGCTATAAAGATAAATTTGGGTGCAACTTTATTGCAAAAGTCGTGGACAATTTCCAAACTTTTCCAACGCGTGTTCATTGTAGTTTTAAGTTGAGTATAGCAGGAGTTATAGTATTTTGAATTTTAATTGTCCATTGTTTCTAACCTATCAGTTTTGCAACAAAGCAGTTGCATTGTTTTATCGGTTTGGAAACCAATTCTGAGACACTCATTATAATAAAAGTTTTAGGGAATGTTATAATCTTTTCAATGAGTTTATATTTGTAAAATTTTGTTAGATGCAGAGAGTTATGAGGTTTTGAATTTATGGGTCATGTTCCGTCAGGTTCTGGTGGCAGATCATGTATGTCGCCTTTTCAAGCCAAATTAAAAAAATGGAGATAAAATAAAACTTTGTTTATCCTTTGAATACAAAAGTTGTAGGTCATGAAGTTTAGATGATTTTACAATATTTCTTTGTTATCATTGCTTTTATAGTGAAAGAGGTAGAGACAGAATGAGCATTTGTGCTGTTGATTGTCAATTTTCTATTTAGGGATATTTCTTTGGGAGTTTGGTTTAGTTATGGTGAGCTCTTTCGCAATCCATGTTAATTATGTTGTATGGTGGGAAGGAATAGATGTAGTTGTTGTAATAGTTATCTTGTTATTGTGTATGCGGAGCGTGGGCTGAAACAGAGAGATAGCGAGGGATATTTGAATAGGCCAGTACGTATTGTTGTGAAGCCATGTTTTCTGGTCTTGGCGTGTTTGCGTAAGTATGAAATAGTTACGTCGTGTGAAGTCTAGGTGGAGATGCAGATTGTGTGAGTTATTGGATGGATATATATATGCATAGTATAATTAAAAAAAGAGAGAGTTCTTCGATAGGATGATATAATGTATAGAATGTGCTTGGATGGATATATGGGCAGGCATAGTATGCTTAAATCGATTCTTGCTTGCATGATGTGAGATCAGGCTTAAAATGATTTAAAAGTAAGCATATTGCTTCTACCCTTATGTTGGCTCTAAGTGTCTCGTAATGAAGAACCTAAAGTTATTAGTCCTTCGATGATCGCTTAATCTTAGAAGAGTATAGAACCTGAATAAATCTATTGCTTGATGTTTGGGACTACATGACCAGTTTTGCTTATGCCGCTAGTTCAATGAATTACACCATGTTTTCGGTAGAGGTGTTGTATATAAAAGTTGTAGCCAACTTCTTCATCTTACTTGTGTAAAATTTCATGACCATAGGTCTAGTAGTTTGGGAGTTATGATTTTCTCAAGTCTAGTCTTGGAATATGTCCAGATTCTGTACAGATTTTGAAACTGACCTTGTTTGCCCAAGTTAAACTTCGAATCAGTTCTTATAAATTATAAAGAAGTGGTAGTACTTTCCTTAAGCTTTCCAACAAATTTTGGATCACCCTTTTGGTGACCTA
The DNA here is from genome assembly GCF_902167145.1 of Zea mays. Classification (NCBI taxonomy): domain Eukaryota; kingdom Viridiplantae; phylum Streptophyta; class Magnoliopsida; order Poales; family Poaceae; genus Zea; species Zea mays. Next base: position 85,324,635 of record NC_050101.1, read on the forward strand.
TAAGTTAAGCTACAGCTGTTTTAATTGGAATCTTTGAATCTGTCCAAATTTGGACAGCAAAGCATTTCTTATGTCTTTTGATCTTGATATGCATTGAATTAACCTGATAGGTTTATAAATGAAATATAGACAATTTTACTGGCTTTCTAAAAAGTCTAGGAGCGCCTGAATTGGATGACTGAGACTCCAATTATGGATTTTTGAAGTGAGTAGTTGAATTCTGTCCAAGTCTGGACAAAATTTACGTTTCGCATTGTTTGGCCTTTATAAGTGTCAAATCTTGTGGTGATGATAATACCAAGGGTATAGTGGACTTTGTAAGCTTTCCATAAAGTCCTAGTTTACTTCTATTGGATGCATATTTTGTGAGTTATGAGGAAAACAAATAACCGTTGTGCTGCTGTCTAGAAATATGCAAGCATTAAATTGATCTTTTGAAGTTACTCTTGTTCGGATAGGTTTGGTTTAGGCTATTTGAGCACAGTATGTATTGCATTCATATATATATTCATTGAAGTACTTGCATGTGTCAATGTTGATTTGGTGTCAGGAAAGATTTGTTCGAGTTATATAGGACCGTCTACTATCTTAGCCCGAGTTGGCAGCTTGGCTTAGCACCTACAATTGTCGGAGTCTATGATCAGAGTACACCATGTATTCCATGTCTTATGTTGAGGAAGTATTTGCGGAATCCAGACCATCAAATCGAGCTAGAGCCGATTCCTGTGTAGCAAGACCAGACTCTAGAGTGTCGACTGCTGCGTATCTTAGAATCCTAGGTGCTTGAGGAGCTGATGCGGCAGAAGTACCCAAACCTTTCTTTATGTGTGAGTTTTGTTGATTCATTGATCTTTCCTTGTCGTTCCGATAGAAGCGTCGGAATTCGAGGTCGAATTCTTTTAAAGGGGGGAGAGTGTGATACCCAATTTTTTTAAAAGAAGTTAAATTTATTTTTCCCTTGGGGTTGGAGTTTTTTAGGAAGCATTCACCAGTAAAACAGTAGAATACTTGTTGGATTTGTGCGCAGGGGTCGGGAGCAGACGTGAGAGCGAGTTTGGGCCGTGGATCTCGATCCGGCGGTGGGGAGCCCATTAGTTCCCCCCCTTAACCCTAGCCGCCCCCCTCCCTCTCACTCTCCCACCCCTTTGGCCGCCCCCCCTCTCTCTTCCTCTCTTCCACTCTTGCAGCCACCCCAATCCCTCTCCTTCTTCCCCAAGTGATTGCAGCGCCACCCCTCAACCCTAGCCGCCCCCCCACCTCTTCCTCTCCAAGGTGGAGCCTCCCCGCTTGGTGTCCGTCGTGTGGGTTGCGAGTCTTCCATGGGAGTTTTGGAGGGAGGAAGAAGGAAGAAAAGAAGAGGAAAGGAGGAACCCAAGGTGAGTTTTGTGATCATTTTGTTGTATTTGTGCTGCAATCCAATTGGTTACATGTTTACCTATGCGATTTGGTAGAGGTGCTGTCCAGAAATTTAGTGGGTGGACGAACAGCAGTAGTTCTAGGGACTTCTGGGAATTTTTCGTGGGCAATTAGTGGGGATAAGTGGAGAATCATGTAGAGCTTTGTCATACCTTTCCAACGAGTACTTATGCGCTCGATTCGGAGTTATAATTTAGGAGATATCATTGTTTGAATCCGGTTATGCTGCTGTCCAAAAAACAGATTTTTCAGGTGGGTGAACAGCAGTAGTATTAGCAGTTTCTGAGCATTTTTCGTGGGTAATTAGTGTTAACCAGTATGATAATCATGTAGGGCTTTGTCTTATCTTTCCAATGAGTACTTATGCGCTTGATTTGGAATTATATTTAAAAGATATCGCTGTGTTTCAATCCGGGTTATGTCGCTGTCCAAAAGACAAAAAAAAAACAGATTACAGGGTTCATCTTGTGGACTGTTTTGGGCTAATTAGGATGTTGGAAATTTAATTATAAATTGTATACAAACTTGTGTGGAAATGTAATGTAGATGCTTCTGGAGCTTTTGTTTGTTACCACTGCTGTCATAATTTTAAAGTTATGAAATTATTAAGCAGCGCTGCTGCAGTTTGGGTGGGGTGTAGGGAGAGATGTAACCGCAGCGGGGGCGTAGGTGCTGCGTCGCTTATGAGCCTGATTATGTGAAATTGGTTGCACTAAGTTATGTGTTTAAAAACAGGTGGTGGACTTTTGGATCGTATTAGGGATTTGCCCGAACTTTCCGGTAAAGGCAAGTAAATACAGTGGTGGTTGCTACCGTTTGGTTTGCATCCTATTCCCTGTCATTGAGTATGCATAAGTTTTAATTATGTTAATCATTAAATTCTATGATGAAGTTTATTTGTTTGGAAGTATTAATTCTCAATTGTCTAATATTGTGGATGATCATAATTTGGTAATGATATATGTTGGTTGATTCCCATCGTGGATGAAGTTGAAGTATCTTTTTGAATCACGTTATATGAAGTGTTGTAGGCATGACATGCACATCGTATCATCCATATTGCATTTGAAGTTATGTAGTGATCTTATGGTTCGACCGTACGGTACATTTTTTAGCATCGTACGTTGCCGAGGAGGGGTACGATGCGGCTTCATATCCTTAGAGGTATGAAGGCAGAAGTCATCCTTGCATTTGCAGACATTTGCACTCATGAGGTATATATGAAGTGTGACATTACTATGTTACTATTGTGGTTTCTACCTGCGAGGTGTGTGTGACTAGGTGTGTTGTACATTGTATACGTGCTGCACCTTCGTAATAAGAAGGTTGTGGAATCAAGTGGTGGTAAACAATGTTCTTATGTGGTTAAACAGTTTGATATTATTTTACTTGCTGAGATGTGTCATCTCACTCTTGCATTACTCAATGCAGGTACATGATACATGTTGGGAATGAGGGGAGTAGCAGCACATCCACTTTCACTCTCACAATAGCGCTGCCCAGGCGCAGCCATGATTTAATTAGAAATTATTGTCAAAGGAAGTTTGTTTTTTAACTATTCGTGCGCACTAGTAATTCAGTTCATGTCGTAGTTTAACTTCTCTTTGCTAGCCGATTAATAATACTTAGTATGTTTTTGTCATGATATATGTTTATACACTGTTGCCCCCTCATTTATGCAAATTTGCAAAGGGGATGCTGCCGAATTTTATATATAGATGTCAGAAGTGTTGTTTAGTAGCATTCCGGGGTGTTACAAGAAGCCAAGTTTGTTTGGGGTCAGAAGTGCGAAGATACCTTCCATGGCATTGAGGCACCATCTGACCACAACACCGGTGTTAGCGCAACCCGACAGCAGCAAGCCTTTTTGATGTATATTGTCATGCCTTTGGCACTGGGCTAGGTTGTGTCTTGATGCAGGACAACCGAGTCATTGCTTATGCCTCAAGAGCACTCAAGCCTCATGAGCAGAATTATCCCACTCATGACCTTGAGTTGGCAGTAGTGGTTCATGCGTTAAAAATGTGGAGGCACTATTTGATGGGAACCCACTACAACATCTTCACTGATCATAAGAGCCTTAAGTACATCTTTACTCAGGCTGATCTCAACATGAGGCAGAGAAGATGGCTAGAGCTGATCAAGGACTATGACCTGGAGGTACATTATCACCTAGGAAAAGCCAATGTGGTAGCAGATGCCTTGAGTCAGAAGTTGCAATGCAACTGTGTTCTGATGGATTCCCGCATTAACACCTTGTGTGATGAGTTGAGCAAGATGCGGATTGAAGTGATTCCTTCTAGTGCTTTGTCTCACATTTCCGTTGAGCCAATGTTGCAAGACCAGATCATCATGGCCCAGCTCAGTGACAAGGGAGTGCAGATTATCAAGGAGAATCTCCATCAGAATACTAAGAAGTATAAATGTTTCCGCCAAGATGGAAAGGGTATATTATGGTTTGAAAGCAGATTGGTGGTTCCTAAAAATATCTCAAGAAAAAAATCTGGACGAGGCCCATCTCTCCAAAATCTCTATGCATCCGGGAAGCACCAAAATGTACCATGATCTAAAGCCTTTGTATTGGTGGACCAGAATGAAGAGGAGATAGCCCAGTATGTATCAGAATGTGACACCTATCAGAGGATAAAGGCCAGCCACTTGAAATCAGCTGGAGCTTTGCAACCCCTGTCCATACCTTCGTGGAAATGGGATGACATCAGCATGGATTTCATCGTGGGTCTGCCCAACACCTCTCGTCATCATGATTCGATTTGGGTTATTGTGGAGCGACTGACGAAAGTGGCACATTTTCTCCATGAGCACACCACTGATAAGGCTCAAAAGTATGCAGAGTTGTACATTGACCGGATCGTGTGTTTGCACGGATTGCCTTGAAACCATTGTTTCTGACCGAGGAGCCCAATTTGTTGCTAGATTTTGGGAACAA